>NC_057800.1:753437259-753693298 GCF_018294505.1 Triticum aestivum
GAGGGATCTCATAATTAATTTCCATATATATAGAAAAGTTAGTAACATGCTAATACTTGAGCAAAGGACATAGTGACATATATGCATATATACCTTCCTTGTGTTTTTGCTTGGAGGAGATGACGGGCCAGGCAGCACGCCTCCAGTCTCCCCCCTTAGGGCCAGTTCTTTTGATGGCTTCTAGAATAAGCTGCAAAAAGTTGCCCCCTACCCAACTATACCTATTCTATACCGCTAATAAAGCAAGGTGCATTTCTTCATTTTTTTTCATCCGCTCATCATCAAAAAGTTTTTTTTCTATTCAAGGTGGTACTAAATTTTAGTGCGTCTATCCGCTAGAAAAGAAATAGGATTGCCCAGAAGTCCGTATCTGGGCACGCGTGCTTCCGCCCAACAAAGCCAACCAACTTATTATTGCCCATGCAGTTGGGAAGACATTATTTGTCGCATGGAGCGATAAATAGTTGAAACTTCCCACAGTGCGCCTAAGATTGGGCCAGCCCTCTTTTTCGTTGTACTATTTTTATTTCTATTTTTCTATTCCTTTCTCTTTCTCTTTTATATTTATCTTTCAATTTTTTCCTTTCATTTTTCTTGTGAAGTAAAAATTTAGAAAAATATTCATGATTTCAATTATTGTTCAAATGTTCAAAAAATAGTCAGAATTCCAAAATTATATTCCTCTTTTGAAAAATGTGCAAAACTTTAAAAAAAATCTGTTCGACTTTTTCTCAACATACAAAAATGTTCTCATTTAAAAAAAATCGGTTTTTAAAAATACTTCGAGACTTTTTTAATAAAAATTAAATTTTATAAAATGTTCTATATTTGAAAATATAATTGATTTAGCTAATTGTTCACAAATGCAAAATAATATTTGAGTCTAAGAAAACATTTTCTAAAATTGTTTTGAATGTTCCCCTTTAATCAAATAAAATATCCAAAATAATTGTATTTTTATAAAATTTTCATGTTTTCAAAATATATTTTATAAATTTCAAAAACTATTCATGTTTCCAATTTTGTTCGTGTTTTTCCAAAAAATTTGGAATTTTTTAGAAAATATTTCAGGATTTAAAAAATTGTTCACGTTTCCAAGAATATTCACCAATTCATATTTTTTTATAGTTCTAAAAAATGGAAAACATATTTTTAATCTGACGGTATAATGTTTTTTTAAATATTCGCGTTGACCATTGGTTAGCGGTGCACATTCGTTCTATAATGGTTGACTATAAATGAAACAAATTGTGGGCACGTGCCAATAAAAAAGAATATGTTGTTTCGCTTTAATTAGAGCAAAATTATGGACACTTAAGCACTAAAATCATAAAAATAGAATAACCCTTAAAATGAAGGGATAGTCATGCCTGATTATGCTAATGAAACGTGATTTATGTGCTGCAATTAATAGTCCATCCGGTTACGCTATAGTAGGATATAGTGGTCGAATCAACTGTGCCCCGAAGGTCGCCGCGCAACCACCAAATGAGGAGACAGGCACACCCCCGAGATGGAGGCAGACCTGGAGGAAAAAAAAAGCATGAGTTGGTTGCTCACCACCACACCGACCAACTCCATCACTATCACAATTTAGCGTGTCAAGCATGTCCAGCGAGAATACCATAACTCCTTGCTCCGTGGCCTACCATTCTGGAGACCTTTTTTTTGGATGATACATTAATTATCTTTCCCGTTGCTTCTAGCAAAAAAAACTCTTCCGTTGCTACACACGGGCATATGTGCTCCTGGAGAGTGTTATACCATACCAACACCTACTAAAATGTACTTTATATCAAAACAAAAACCCTACTAAAATGCACTTTGTCTCAAAACAAAAACCTACTAAAATGAATGTTCTTCTCCTACACTAGCTAAACCATGCATCTTGACTCAGTGCTTACTACTCCCTCTATAAAGAAATATAACACCTACTAAAATATATTTCTTTATAGAGAGAGTACCAAAGTAGAGTGGGATGGCATGTCAGCAGGCAGAGGCAGAGGAATTACCAAGCAGGCATCGATCAATCTTCGCAACTTGCTGCTACGTACTGGTTCACATCTCACACAAATTAACAACTGGCAACACCATGGATGGATGGCTGGCTCTACAATTAACAAAACAAACTCCGCTAATCTCTACCTACCTGCATACTAACCGTGCCTCTTTCCTCTTCTCCTTCCTTCCTGTCTAGTAAGTATCTCATAGATCACCCACCCTTACCTTATCAACTTTATAGTAGCAAGGAGTATAATCAGCAAGCAATAAGAAGCAGCAAACATGATGGACATTGAGGGAGTCCTGGACTAAGGGGTCCTCGGGCGTCCGGCCTGTTATCCATGGGCCGGACTGATGGGCTGTGAAGACATGAAGACCGAAGACTGTACCTGTGTCCGGATTGGACTCTCCTTGGCATGAAAGGCAAGCTTGGCGACCAACTATGAAGATTCCTTCTCATGTAACTGACTCTATGTAAACCTAGATCCCCCCGGTGTCTATATAAACCGGAGGGGTTAGTCCGGAAAGGATATATATTCATTACCATAGTCATACATGCTAGGCTTCTAGGGTTTAGTCATTACGATCTCGTGGTAGATCAATTCTTGTAACACACATATTCATCAAGATCAATCAATCAGGACGTAGGGTATTACCTCCGTAGAGAGGGCCCGAACCTGGGTAAACATCGTGTCCCCCGTCTCCTGTTACCATCAATCCTAGACGCACAGTTCGGGACCCCCTACCCGAGATCCACCGGTTTTGACACCGACATTGGCGATTTCATTGAGAGTTCCACTGTGCCATCAACGAAAGGTTCGATGGTCCCTTCAATCATCTATAGTGACGTTGTTTAAGGAGAAACCTTCCTCCCCAGACAGATTTTTGTGTTCGACGACTTCGTACTGCGGGCCAACTCGCTTGGCCATCTGGAGCAGATCGATAGCTACGCCCCTGGCCACCAGGTCAGATTTGGAAGCTTGAACTACGCCGCGGATATCCGTGGAGACTTGATCTTCAATGGATTTGAGTCCGCAGTGATCGCTCCCCCTCGCCTCGATGAACATGACTTAAATCTGTCATCGGATCACATCCAGGAGATGATCCCTGTTGCTGCAACGGCCTTAGAAATGGAGCAGATCATGCCATCCAAGACCATGGAGTCCGCGGCGTTGGAGCGGCACACGGACCCGACACCTCGCAATATTTGCGTCAATGGAACTCCGGACTCGTCTCCAGCTATAAGTCCCGGACCGGGTACGCCTGCGGACACCAAGCTGGATCGGTTATCGGTTCTCGAATTTAGCGTCGCAGACATCTTCCAGCACTCACCTTTGGGTGATGTGCTAAACTCTTTAAAGAACTTGTCCTTGGAGAAGGACTCACAGCCGAACTATGTTCGCTTCGAGCCAGAGGCTGATGATGGGAAATTTCGCTTCCCACCCGCCACCCACTTCATAGCCACTGTCGATGACTTAACCGACGTGCTTGATTACGGCTCCGAAGACATCGACGGTATGGACGACGATGCCGACATGGAGCAAGGCCAAAACCCGCCGTTTACTGGACGTTGGACGGCCACCTCTTCGTACAATGTGTACATGGTTGACACACCTAAAAAAGCTAGCAACGATGACAAAGGAGATCCAATTGCGAATAAACCTTCTGAGACACAGTCCAAGCACCGGCGCCCTAAACGCCGCTCTAAGCCTCGTCGCTCAAATGATGGCAACACTGGCACCGGAGAAAATAGTACTCTGGGCGACGCCGAAAACAATGAAGACCCTGTCGGGGCTGCATCCGAACAGGAGGAACAAGACAACGGGCAAGATAACCCTGATAAACAGGCCATGCCCAATGACCCAGCCGATGATAGTTATCGTCCAGTCTCCGAGGATGATGAGAGCCTCGGCAATGAGGACTTCATCGTGCCTGAGGCACCCCTAGAGCAGGAGCGCTTCAAGCTCCAACTAATCACCACTGCAAGAAGCCTGAAGAAGAAGAAGCAACAGCTCTAAGCTGATCAAGACCTGCTCATTGACAGGTGGACCGATGTCCTGGCAGCCGAGGAATACAGTCTTGAGCGCCCATCCAAGAGTTACCCAAAGCGCAGACTGCTACCTCAGTTCGATGAGGAGGCACCAGATCCCATACCTCCCTCACGCAATGCGAACCGACCACCACGTGGTCGGGATAGTGCGGCGGACTGACCACCCCGCGGTCGGGATAAAACGGCAACTCGGGCCGAACAACAACCCTCCCCACCGCCTCGCAAAAACAGGGCAGAATAGCTCGGGGCCATACATACGACCTTCGGCAGGAGCTGGACACACCAGATCAATCTACAGATCGCGAGGACGCCTCCCGACTCGGGATGACGGCTACCTATTCGGACGTGACAAACCTAGTCACACCCGGACCGATAACCGCAGACGAACTTCATCGGAGATGCGCCGTGACGTGGCCCGATATAGAGGCCCCGCACACCCTCTCTGCTTCACAGATGAGGTGCTGGATCACGAATTCCCTGAGGGATTCAAGCCCTTCAATATTGAATTATACGACGGAACAACCGATCCCGCAGTATGGATTGCAGACTTTATTCTCCACATCCACATGGCCCGCGGAGACGACCTCCACGCCATCAAATACCTGCCACTAAAACTCAAAGGGCCAGCTCGACACTGGCTAAACAGCCTGCCCGAGAATTCCATCGGCAGCTGGGAGGACTTGGAAGAGGCCTTCCTTGACAACTTCCAAGGTACATATGTTCAGTCACCCGATGCCGATGACTTAAGCCACATAGTTCAACAACCTGGAGAATCAGCTAGAGAATTCTGGACTAGGTTCCTAACGAAAAAGAACCAGATCGTTGACTGTCCGGATGCCAAAGCCCTAGCGGCCTTTAAACACAGCATCCGGGACGAATGGCTAGCATGCCATCTTGGCCAAGAAAAGCCGAAGTCCATGGCAGCCCTTACGGCACTCATGACCCGCTTTTGCGCGGGTGAGGACAGCTGCCTGGCTTGCAGTAAAAACACAACCAGCAAGACAGGCCCCTCCGAGGCCAAGAGCAGCTCCGGCAAGCTCCAGCGCAACAGACACAAACGCCGAAGCAATGGCGACAACACCGATGACACCACCGTTATCGCCGGATTCAGCGGCTCCAAGTCCGGCCAGCGAAAGAAGCCCTACAAAAGGAACAATGAGGGACCATCCAGCCTGGATTGCATACTCGATCGTCCGTTCCAGATACATGGTACCCCATATAAACAAGCCAATCACACCAACAGAGACTGTTGGGTTTTCAAACAGACTGGCAAGTTAAATGCCGAAAACAAATAAAAGGGATCACAAAGTGAGGACGAGGACGAAGAGCCCCGGCAGCCGAACACTTGTGGGGCTGAAGAAATTTTCCCCTCCAGTCAAAACGGTGAACATGATATATGCTACACACATCCCCAAAAGGGAGCGTAAGCGAGCACTTAGGGACGTCTAGGCGGTAGAGCCAGTTGCCCCAAAATCCAATCCATGGTTGTCATTTCCGATCACCTTCGATCGTCGAGATCACCCAACTAGTATCCGGCATGGCGGTTCAGTCGCACTAGTCCTCGATGAAGGAAATATGCCCTAGAGGCGATAATAAAGTTATTATTTATTTCCTTATATCATGATAAATGTTTATTATTCATGCTAGAATTGTATTAACCGAAAACATAGTACTTGTGTGAATACATAGACAAATAGAGTGTCACTAGTATGCCTCTACTTGACTAGCTCGTTGATCAAAGATGGTTATGTTTGCCATTGACATGAGTTGTCATTTGATTAATGGGATCACATCATTAGAAGAATGATGTGATTGACTTGACCCATTCCGTTAGCTTAGCACACGATCGTTTAGTATTCTGCTATTGCTTTCTTCATGACTTATACATGTTCCTATGACTATGAGATTATGCAACTCCCGTTTACTAGAGGAACACTTTGTGTGCTACCAAACGTCACAATGTAACTGGGTGATTATAAAGGTGCTCTACAGGTGTCTCCGAAGGTACTTGTTGGGTTGGCGTATTTTGAGATTAGGATTTGTCACTCCGATTGTCGGAGAGGTATCTCCGGGCCCACTCGGTAATGCACATCACTATAAGCCTTGCAAGCATTGTAACTAATGAGTTAGTTGTGGGATGATGTATTACAGAACGAGTAAAGAGACTTGCAGGTAACGAGATTGAACTAGGTATTGGGATACCAACGATCGAATCTCGGGCAAGTAACATACCGATGACAAAGGGAACAGCGTATGTTGTTATGCAGTTTGACCGATAAAGATCTTCGTAGAATATGTGGGAGCCAATATGAGCATCCAGGTTCCGCTATTGGTTATTGACCGGAGACGTGTCTCGGTCATGTCTACATAGTTCTCGAACCCGTAGGGTCCGCACGCTTAAAGTTTGATGACGGTTATATTATGAGTTTATGTGTTTTGATGTACCAAAGATAGTTCGGAGTCCCAGATGTGATCATGGACATGACGAGGAGTCTCGAAATGGTCGAGACATAAAGATTGATATATTGGAAGCCTATATTTGGGTATCGGAAGTGTTCCGGGTGAAATCAGGATTTTATCGGAGTACCGGGGGTTACCGGAACCCCCCGGGGGTTTAATGGGCCTACATGGGCCTTAGTGGAGAAGAGGAGGGGCGGCCAGGGCAGGCCGTGTGCCCCCTCCCCCTCTAGTCCGAATTGGACAAGGAGGGGGGCGGCGCCCCCTTTCCTTCCTCTCCCCCTTCTCCTTCCCCCTTCTCCTACTCCAACTAGGAAAGGAGGGAGTCCTACTCTCGGTGGGAGTAGGACTCCTCCTAGCGCGCCTCCTCCTGGCCGGCCGCCTCTCCCTCCCTTGCTCCTTTATATACGGGGGCAGGGGGCACCCCATAGACACATCAATTGATCTCTTGATCTCTTAGCCGTGTGCGGTGCCCCCCTCCACCATAATCCACCTCGATAATATCGTAGTGGTGCTTAGGCGAAGCCCTGCGTCGGTAGAACATCATCATCGTCACCACGCCGTCGTGCTGACGGAACTCTCCCTCAAAGCTCGGCTGGATCAGAGTTCGAGGGATGTCATCGAGCTGAACGTGTGCTGAACTCGGAGGTGCCGTGCGTTCGGTACTTGATCAATCGGATCGTGAAGACGTACGACTACATCAACCGCGTTGTGCTAACGCTTCCGCTTTTGGTCTACGAGGGTACGTGGACAACACTCTCCCCTCTCGTTGCTATGCATCACCATGATCCTGCGTGTGCGTAGGATTTTTTTTGAAATTACTATGTTCCCCAACACTCGACCCAATCATCGATGGATTCCACCTAACACGAGTCCTAATGGACGGTGGTAGCAGCCTCAACCTGCTCTATCAGGACACAGTACGGAAGATGGGCATTAACCCCTCATGAATCAAACCAACAAAGACTACCTTTAAAGGATTCATACTAGGCGTAGAGGCCCGCTGTACGGGCTCAATCACGCTGGAGGTGGTTTTCGGTTCTCCGGACAACTTCTGAAGTGAAGAGCTAATCTTCGATATCGTCCCCTTCTGCAGCAGCTACTACGCACTGCTCGGGCGAACCGTGTTTGCTAGATTCAATGCAGTACCACACTATGCTTATCTCAAGCTCAAGATGCCCGGTCAACGCGGTGTCATAACAGTCAATGGCAATACTGAACACTCCCTCCAAACAGAGGAGCACACCGTCGCCCTAGCAGCAGAGGTACAGAGCGGCCTTCGCAAGCAGCACCATAGTACGGCTGCCGAGCCCCTGGACATCACTAAGAGGTTCTGGAGTACACTGCAATAGGACAATGCAGCTTGTCAAGAGCTCGATTAGCAACTCGGCCTCCGTCCCAGTCCCAATGAAGTAGTGGCATTCGTACCACGCGTACATAATTACGCACTCAAAATTCCATGGACATCAACGGAGGCACAAGATAGCCCGGGATCTACAGTTCGGCTAGACCGATCCCGGACACACATATAACTTTACTATTTCCTTTTCCCCTTTTTTACAGGTTTCTCTTATGCGAGCCTCTTTCAACGGCCTGATTTATGGTCCCGTCAAAGGACAAATACACCGGATCGACATGGAGCACAAGCGCACAGGGGCAGCTGTAGGATCGAAAGTATGTCTAGAGGGGGGGTGATTAGACTACTTGACCAAATAAAAACCTAACCTTTTCCCAATTTTAGTTCTTGGCAGATTTTAGCTATTGTAGGACAAGTCAAGCAATCACCACACAATTCAAGCATGCATGCAAAGAGTATATTGGCAGCGGAAAGTAAAGCATGCAACTTGCAAGAATGTAAAGGGAAGGGTTTGGAGAATTCAAACGCAATTGGAGACACAGATGTTTTTCCCGTGGTTCGGATAGGTGGTGCTGTCCTACATCCACGTTGATGGAGACTTCAACCCACAAAGGGTAACGGTTGCGCGAGTCCACGGAGGGCTCCACCCACGAAGGGTAACGGTTGCGCGAGTCCATGAAGGGCTCCACCCACGAAGGGTCCACGAAGAAGCAACCACCCACAAAGGGTCCACGAAGAAGCAACCTTGTCTATCCCACCATGGCCATCGCCCACAAAGGACTTGCCTCACTAGCGGTAGATCTTCACGAAGTAGGTGATCTCCTTGCCCTTACAAACTCCTTGGTTCAACTCCACAATCTTGTCGGAGGCTCCCAAGTGACACCTAGCCAATCTAGGAGACACCACTCTCCAAGAAGTAACAAATGGTGTGTAGGTAATGAACTCCTTGCTCTTGTGCTTCAAATGATAGTCTCCCCAACACTCAACTCTCTCTCATAGGATTTGGATCTTGTGGAAAGAAGATTTGAGTGGAAAGCAACTTGGGGAAGGCTAGAGATCAAGATTCATATGGTAGGAATGGAATATCTTGGTCTCAACACATGAGTAGGTGGTTCTCTCTCAGAACATATGAGTTGGAATTGTGTGTGTGTTCTGATGGCTCTCTCCATGAATGAAGAGGAGGTGGAGGGGTATATATAGCCTCCACACAAAATCCAACCGTTACACACAGTTTTCCAATCTCGGTGGGACCGAATCAACAAACTCGGTCGGACCGAAAAGGTAAACCTAGTGACCGTTAGAGATTTTCGGTGGGACTGACATGCAACTCGGTAGGACCGATATGGTTAGGGTTTGGGCATAACATAATCTCGGTGAGACCGATTACACAAACTCGGTGAGACCGATTTTGGTAATTAGCTAACCACAAAGTTGGTCAGGCAAACTCAGTGGGACCGATTTGCTCTTTCGGTGAGACCGAAAAGTTACAAAAAGGAAACACTAAATTTACATTGCAATCTCGGTGGGACCGATTCGCTCTTTCGGTGAGACCGAAAAGTGACGAAAGGGAAACAGAGAGTTTGCAATCCCATCTCGGTGAGACCGAGATCCCTATCGGTAGAACCGAATTGCTAGGGTTTGGCAGTGGCTTATGACAAATGAAACTCGGTGGCGCCGGATAGAAAGAATCGGTATGACCGAGTTTGGCTTAGGGTTTAGGTCATATGTGTATATGGGAAAGTAGTTGAGGGTTTTTGGAGCATATCACTAAGCACATGAAGCAAGAGGCTCATTAAGCAACACCTCATCCCTCCTTGATAGTATTGGCTTTTCCTAAAGACTCAATGTGATCTTGGATCACTAAAATATAAAATGAAGAGTCTTGAGCTTTTGAGCTTGAGCCAATCCTTTGTCCTTAGCATTTTGAGGGTTCCACTTTCACATCCATGCCATGCCAGTCATTGAGCTTTCCTGAAATAATCATCTTGGAATAGCATTAGCTCAATGAGCTATATGTTGTTATGAATTACCAAAACCACCTAGGGATAGTTGCACTTTCAATCTCCCCCTTTTTGGTAATTGATGACAACATATAGATCAAAGCTTCGACAAATGATAATAAGCATGAAATATATTGTCGCTTTGAGAAGTATGTGACAAGTAAGAGCTCCCCCTAAGTTTGTGCATATTTAAAATTTGCTTTGGACTGCAAATGCACAAGGAGTTAGAGTCATGGGTTACTCTTCCATGTCACATACATCTTGGTGGAGCGCTTAAAATGATAAGAATGAAATACATGCACTCATCACCAAGAATAGTGAATGATCACATAAGATAGATAAGATAATAGCATTCATCAAGCATTAAGTGTAGCTTATGATCAAACACATGATCATCAATGTCTCACAAGCATAGTATCTCAAGCACTCAAAAGCAAACAAAGTTCAAAAAACCACCAAATAAAGCAAGAGAGAAAAAAGCAACACACACTCTCTCTCTCTCAGCCTATGATCTATACATTTTCTCCCCCTTTGGCAACAAGTTACCAAAAAGTTCCTAGAAAATGCATAGTGCTAGATCGACGCTCAGGCTTGATCTTCAGGTGGTGGTGGAGTCCGGATCACTCCAAGGACGAAGGCTTCCGTAGACGCTGAAGTAGACGGTGGAGTTGGATCTGAAGTAGATGCTGGAGCTGGTGGAACTGAGGATGTAGCTGGTGTAGAAGTGGTGGCTCTGGTGTCAGCAACTGGCACTGTAGACGACCTCGGACCTCGTGGCACTCTGGCAAAAGCATCAGTGGTAGTCTTGCCTCTCCTCTCCTGCATGTCATCTTGGAGCTGCTCCACTGCAGTCTGAATCTCTGTCACCTTGACATCCAAGTCATAGAACTTTTGTTCCATGATTCTCTCTAGGCTTGCCTGGTTCTGAGTTAGGGTGGCTAGTCCTTTCTCAATCCGTAGGGTGGATGCAATTAGGTAACCAAGCTGCTCTTGTTTGGTTTTCAAGAAATACTCAGATGCCTCCTCTTGAGTTGGCATCTTGGCAGCTTTCTCCTTCCTTGCCTTCTCCTTCTTTGCTTGTGCTTGGGCAGACGATGGTTCATTCTCAGTCATCACAACTTGATTGTCCTCAAAATCTGGACGGATGGGCAGGTGTTCCTTGTCCAATAAGTATATGCACGTGCCCATCTTGGAGTTAATGAGCTCCTGAATTTGTGGGGCATATCCACAGCTCCTCTTCTGATCTGCTGCAGTCCTCTTGATAGTCTCTACTATGAGGCTCATGACCTTGAATTTCTGAGGTACATCAAACACATGAAGCAAATTGATCGCATGGCCTCTGATCATCTTGTGATCACCTGACTTGGGCAAGAGAGTGTGCCTCAAAATCTAATTGATTGTTGGCAGCCCTGACAGAAGATAATGCACTGAGCCAAATTTGAAAGTATCAAGTGCTTCATTTGGAATTTCCTTGTACATATTGGACATAGAGTTGTGGTCCATCTTCTTCTTGGCATAAATGTCCAAGTCATCTGCTTGCTCCTCTGGGGCATTAATGAGCTGTGCCCACTCAGCAACTGTTGACTGATATCTGGTTCCTTCTGACATCCATACAATCCTCCCATCTGGATAAAAGTGTGTTGTGGAGTAGAACTGCATGATAAGCTTCTCGTTCCACTTTGTGAGCTTCTGCCCAACAAAGTCCTCTACTCCACATGCCTTGAAGCTGTCCTGCACTCCAGGGTAGTACTCTTCGTTGTCCTTGATGTATTCCCAGTTGACCCATCTCATATCACATACTATTGGCTTCTTATCAAGCAGCATTGTCTCATAGAAGTCCTGCTGTTCCTTGGTGTGAAATCTGTAGTCAACAGCAGTCCTCCTCCTTGAAGCATACGGATCTGCTTCTCTCCACTTCCTCAGCCCTGAGTCTCTCCTGAGCTTCATATCCTCAGCCACAGGATGAGCATCACTATGGTCTGGGATCTTGGGCTTGAGCTTTCTGAGCACTTGACCTTCTTCTTCTTCAGCAATGTCAGGCACTGGGGCCTTGTTCTTCTCAGTTGCAGGTATTCTCCTTGTATTTCTCTTTGGTGCAGACTTGGGCTTGGAGGCAGCTTTGGGTGCTTCTTTGGGCTTAGATGTGGCAGCCCCTGTCCTGATAGCATCACCCATAAGCTTAGGTGCCTTAGGTGCTGGTGCAGCAACCTCTTCTTCTTCCTCTTCTTCCATGATGGAAGCCTTTCCAAGCACTCTGGCTACGGTCTTCTTGACCCTTTCCTTCCTTTTCTTTCCTTCAGCAGCAACTGGCTCTTTGGGTGCAGGCTTTTCAGTTGAAGCTCTGGCCTTTGACATAGGCTGCCTGCCTGCTGGCCTTTTGATCTTTAAGCCTGGCTTTGTGCCCTGTGCTGGCTCAACTCTCTTTGATGTGGCTTCCTCTTCTGCCACATAATCTTCATCCTCAGAATCTGAAGTTCTCTTCTTCTTCTGTCTGGTGGCAGCTTTTGGCAGATTGCTAGGAGTACTTCTGCTGCCATCATCTAAAGAACTTGAGGGACTAGTGCCCTCACTCATCTGCACTTGCTCTTCTGACATGTTCTGGCTATCACTCTGGTCTGACATGATGAACAAGCTGACTGCTGACCCTGTGAACAGTTTTTAGATGAGGTAGAATAGATGAGCATCACAAAATGCAGGGATTTTTGTAAAAGAATGACCCAAAAACTTAGTTTTAGTTTCCCACTGAAATCATCTCGGATCTACCGATTTTCAAACTCGGTGATACCGAAGCAGTTTTGGAACCTAAACTAGTGAACTCGGTCAGACCGAGTCACAGTTCGGTGGCACCGAGACTGCTAGGGTTTCACAGAGTTCCAAAATCGGTCACACCGATAAGTAATTCTCGGTCAGACCGAGTCTCACTTGTGCAATGGCATAAGCCAAATCGGTGGGACTGAGTTTTTCAACTCGGTGGGCCCGAGATGGTTTCGGCGGAAACCTAACCCTAAAATTTTCGAATCAAACCTAATCTACGAGCGCATTGACTGGATAGGAGTGTTTCAATCGTGGCAAGAATCATGATGATCACAATGTGCTAAGAATCGGATTGGAGAATAGCACAAAGATCGAGTCCATACCCTTGTTCGGCGGAGACTCGCTACGGCGGTAACGGCGGGGTAGAATTCCGTTGACGGCGATGGAGACCAGCGACTGGAGGCAGCTGGCGGCAAGGAGACGATCCGGAGACCACGTTGGCAGAGCAGGCTATCGCGCGGGCGAAGGGGTTTCGGAGAAATTTCCAAATTTTTGCCCGTGACTATATATAGCCCGACCCAGTCGGTGTGACCGAGTGGAACAACTCGGTGGCACCGAGATGCAAAACTGTATACAGTTGTTGCAACTCGGTGTGATTGAAAGGTTCAAATCGGTTGCACCGAGATCGAAAACACAGATCAACTTAATGATCTTGGTAGGACCGAAAGTGGGGTATCGGTCAGACCGAGAATCATAAAAAGGTTTTGGAAGTTTAAGTCTATGACGAATCGGGGACTCCGAGCGCTCCTCACACAGAGTGGTTCGAATCTGACTTGATCAAATTTTGTGATGTAGCATGAATAGAGTTTGAGACGAGAAAAGCATAGATAGCTAGAGGAGGTTCTTAGGCATTCTTGTCCATCCACTTGGTAAAAGGAAATAAAACCAAACAATCAAAACAACAAGTGGATGTCCTCGAATGGGTAAAATATGCAACCAGCATGCTCACACAATAAGATGGCAAATGAAATATGTGACAAGGCATGCACAACCAATTCTAGCATCTATCAAGCAATTTGCAATGACAAGGTCATCTATATATGAGTATATTGACTTAGGAGTCAAGTGAGAACACTTGATCATAGGTCATACTCATCGTTTAAGCTCAAGTGGGGTTACCACTTTTACATAAAGCATTGTTGTGTTCACATCTTTAGAGTTGCTTTAGCTCAAGTCTTAGAGTAAAGCTCCCCCTAGATGTGATATCCCCCCTTAGAGGGATGAACTAACCTCGGGTTTTGTCGATGATGACTTCATGTAGATGTTGAAGATGTGGATGCTCAATGTTGATGTAGATCACTTGGAGCTATCCATTTGAGTGAATTGCACTTTCAATACCTACATGGGTTAGTCCCGCAAGGAACAAACAAGGATATCCATAGACATAGAGTGATGCACACACAAGATGATGTCCATGAAAACTTTTAGGTTACCTTGTCCCTTGTCTTACCAACAAGAGGGTTTGTGACTCCTTGAACTAGTGCAAGATGTGGAAGTTGATTGTACTTGTTCTTGCCAAAATGATAAGAGTGAAGTATGTTGGCGGAGTCACCCTCAAGAACTCTCTAGTTCTTCTTCTTTTGGATCCACACCATCTTGATGGGAATCCTTGGAGTTGTAGTCGTACTTGATGAAGTGGAACTTGAAGTAGTCTTTGGAATCCACTTGACTAAGGTCTTAGGAGCTTCTTCAAATGCATCAATTTCCTCTTGAAGCTTGTCCTTGCCTTTTTGCTTGTAGTCTTGTGGTGGAAGATCATCTTGAGCTTGTGTCCCCTTGAAAGAAGCATCATACTTCTCTTGTTGAGGAACAAACTTTGTCTTGGGGTATTGATCTTCTTCCCACTCAACTCCATTGGCATTGAACTTTCGTCCAAAACCAACACCTTGATTCTTCCGGTGCATTTCTTGCTTGCGCACAATTTCCTCGAATTGCTTACTCCCGGCAAGGCTTTTGTACACTCCTTTCTCTATAATTCCCTTCAATAAGCTATTTTCTTGCTCAAGTGTAACTTGGCTAAGAGAATCATTAGTGGAATCAAGAGAACTACTAGAAGCAACAATATTGGATTTAGCATGATCATTGTTACTGCTAGAGGAAGAATCTTTCTTGTTCTTGTTACTAGACTTGACTTGAGGCATGTAAGTGGATAAGAGTAAACGCTTGGCAATGTAAGAAGAACTTTTCTTGCGGAGATCATCATTGATTGCTTTTAAGAACTCATGCTCTTGCTCAAGATTGAGCTTTTCAAAGCGTAATTTCTCATGAGCTATTAAAAGTTCTCAATGATCTTCGAAGATAGTTTCATGAGCTAACTTAAGAGTGTTTAGTTCTTTAGTTAGAGCCTCAATCTTCTCCTTATCATTGTCATTCGTTTTATCTTGATTAGCATGATTAATTGACGTTTCATCATAGTATTCATCACTAGAGTTGTCAACAAGCAAATCATCACCTAACAAGTCATCTTCATCACTATTGAAATCAACATACTCGGGGTGTGTTACCTTAGGACCTTTGGCCATGAAGCATCTTCCAATTCCTTCATTTGGTGAGTCAAATATGTCATAGGAGTTGGTTGACACAAGTTCTAGACCGGCAACACCTTCATCTTGAGTATCTTCGGAGTCGGAGTGATAACTTCTCTCGGAGTGGCTGTCGGAGTCGGAGCCGGATACCCATTCACCAACATGAGCTTGATGTCTTCGTTTTGTGTAGCTCCTTGATGATTTTTCCTTCCTTTCCGAATCCTTGCTTCTCCGTGAGTATCTTCGTTCATAACGATCATCTCTAATCCTCTCTCTTGGTGGTGATTCTTTGCTTCTTCTTTTTGGAGAATCTTCTCTTCTCTTGTAGGGAGCCGTACACTCATTGGAATAGTGTTCGGGTCTTCCACAACTGTAGTAGTTTCGCTCTCGACTAGAAGATCTTTTGTCATTGTAGGACCTTGACTTGAAGCTTCTATCTTTGCTTCTACTCTTGTAGAACTTGTTGAAGTTCTTCACCATTAAGCTCAATTCTTCATTGAAGTTTTGTTTTTCACTTGATGATGTAGGGGCTTCACATGAGGCTTTGTAGGCACCACTTGATTTGTTGTGAAGTTCCTCTTTATCCTTAAGTGACATCTCATGAGCAACGATTCTTCCAATCACCTCCGTTGGCTTGAGATCTTTGTAATTGGGCATCATTTGGATCAATGTGCACACGGTATCATATTTTCCATCCAAGGCTCTTAGAATCTTCTTGATGATGAATCTATCGGTCATCTCTTCACTTCCTAAGCCGGCAATCTCATTTGTGATGAGAGCAAGCCTAGAGTACATTTCAGCGACACCTTCACCATCCTTCATTTTGAACTTGTCAAGTTGACTTTGAAGCACATCCAACTTGGATTCCTTGACGGAGTCGGTACCTTCGTGCATATCAATCAAAGTGTCCCAAATTTCCTTTGCATTCTTAAGACGGCTGATTTTGTTGAATTCTTCGGGGCACAATCCGTTGAAGAGAATATCACAAGCTTGAGCATTGTATTGCAACATCTTCAACTCATCCGCGGTAGCTTCAGGGTTTGGTTCTTTCCCATCAAAGAAGTCACCTTGCAAACCAACACACACAATAGCCCAAACGGCGGGGTTATGTCCAAGAATATGCATTTTCATTTTATGCTTCCAACTAGCAAAATTAGTACCATCAAAGTAAGGACCTCTACGGTGATAATTTCCCTCGCTAGACGCCATACTCTCCTAGGTTGTGAAACCAAGGCTATGACCACCAAAAGCTATGGAGATCAAAGCAAATGGAGACCAAAGCTCTGATACCACTTGTAGGATCTAAAGTATGTCTAGAGGGGGGGGGTGATTAGACTACTTGACCAAATAAAAACTTAACCTTTTCCCAATTTTAGTTCTTGGCAGATTTTAGCTATTGTAGGACAAGTCAAGCAATCATCACACAATTCAAGCAAGCATGCAAAGAGTATATTGGCAGCGGAAAGTAAAGCATGCAACTTGCAAGAATGTAAAGGGAAGGGTTTGGAGAATTCAAACACAATTGGAGACACGGATGTTTTTCCCGTGGTTCGGATAGGTGGTGCTATCCTACATCCACGTTGATGGAGACTTCAACCCACAAAGGGTAACGGTTGCGCGAGTCCATGGAGGGCTCCACCCACGAAGGGTAACGGTTGCATGAGTCCATGAAGGGCTCCACCCACGAAGGGTCCATGAAGAAGCAACCACCCACAAAGGGTCCACGAAGAAGCAACCTTGTCTATCCCACCATGGCCATCGCCCACAAAGGACTTGCCTCACTAGCGGTAGATCTTCACGAAGTAGGCGATCTCCTTGCCCTTACAAACTCCTTGGTTCAACTCCACAATCTTGTCGGAGGCTCCCAAGTGACACCTAGCCAATCTAGGAGACACCACTCTCCAAGAAGTAACAAATGGTGTGTAGGTAATGAACTCCTTGCTCTTGTGCTTCAAATGATAGTCTCCCCAACACTCAACTCTCTCTCATAGGATTTGGATCTTGTGGAAATAAGATTTGAGTGGAAAGCAACTTGGGGAAGGCTAGAGATCAAGATTCATATGGTAGGAATGGAATATCTTGGTCTCAACACATGAGTAGGTGGTTCTCTCTCAGAACATATGAGTTGGAATTGTGTGTGTGTTCTGATGGCTCTCTCCACGAATGAAGAGGAGGTGGAGGGGTATATATAGCCTCCACACAAAATCCAACCATTACACACAGTTTTCCAATCTCGGTGGGACCGAATCAACAAACTCGGTCGGACCGAAAAGTTAAACCTAGTGACCGTTAGAGATTTTCGGTGGGACTGACATGCAACTCGGTAGGACCGATATGGTTAGGGTTTGGGCATAACGTAACCTCGGTGAGACCGATTACACAAACTCGGTGAGACCGATTTTGGTAATTAGCTAACCACAGAGTTGGTCAGGGAAACTCGGTGGGACCGATTTGCTCTTTCGGTGAGACCGAAAAGTTACAATAGGGAAACACTGAATTTACATTGCAATCTCGGTGGGACCGATTCGCTCTTTCGGTGAGACCGAAAAATTACGAAATGGAAATAGAGAGTTTGCAATCCCATCTCGGTGAGACCGAGATCCCTATCGGTAGAACCGAATTGCTAGGGTTTGGCAGTGGCTTATGACAAATGAAACTCGGTGGCGCCGGATAGAAAGAATTGGTATGACCGAGTTTGGCTTAGGGTTTAGGTCATATGTGGATATGGGAAAGTAGTTGAGGGTTTTTGCAGCATATCACTAAGCACATGAAGCAAGAGGCTCATTAAGCAACACCTCATCCCTCCTTGATAGTATTGGCTTTTCCTAAAGACTCAATGTGATCTTGGATCACTAAAATATAAAATGAAGAGTCTTGAGCTTTTGAGCTTGAGCCAATCCTTTGTCCTTAGCATTTTGAGGGTTCCACTTTCACATCCATGCCATGCCAATCATTGAGCTTTCCTGAAATAATCATCTTGGAATAGCATTAGCTCAATGAGCTATATGTTGTTATGAATTACCAAAACCACCTAGGGATAGTTGCACTTTCAGCAGCCCTAGAGGCCAATCCAACGATTACTCTAACTGTTCTCGGACCCACGCGCAGCTCGCCTCCGGTTGTGGCATGTCAAATAATTGTTTGCTTATTGCATTATTTTGTACTAATGTGCTTGGATGCACTAATCCAATTATAATAGAAATAGTTCTTGATCCAAGTTCAAGGGCCCCAGATCCTATCTCTGTTCTTCCTCTGTTTTCCTTTAAATTACTTATTTTCTAGCAACCGTACACCCTGGTACATTTCATATTTCCCAGGGGCTCCACACCGCCCCACGATACGGCAACAAAGTCTAAACAATCCTTAAAGATAAGTTCAGCACCCCGAATTTAGCATTATATGCGTTGACTTCGAATCATGTCTTTGGTCAATAGTTGGGTTGCCGGGCTCCTGTGCTTGCTACCCTACATTTTGCCAAATCGACTAGGGTAGTAAAGGGATAACTACTGCGATTGTGCCCTGGCCTTGACCAGATGAGCACCTCAGTAGAGAAAGCCGAAAACTGACTGTCATGATACGGCGAGAGCCGGTCAGCTGTTCGAGGGTTACAAATCGTTGGAGATTTTTTCCGCATTATGCGAAAGATCGACACTTCCCGATCACATGCTGACAGCACCCTGACTTGAACCAGGGGCTGTGCCCATGCTTTATTATAAAAATCCTATGGCTAAGTGAGGGCGTTTAAGCCGTATAGTCCGATTGCCTTATTCGTTGCACTAAACAACTCCTTCAAGGATCATATAATTGGATAAAGATTGTTTAGATTCCATCCCGAACACCTACGTACTACCTACGTGAGGGCAGAAGCCGATGACTGGCCAACCCTCAGATTACATACAACACGGCCGCACAGGAGGAAACAATTAAAGCATAACAAAATTACATCACAAAACAGGCTTTGTTTTTTATAATACAATGCAAAAGCAACATGAATACATTTATTCAAATACAACGTCCTGCGAACATTGTGCTGCCGCAAGGCGAGCCCCTTCAGGACATCCGCAAAATACCTGTCGGGCGTGCGGTGCTCCTTGACCTCCGGTGGCCCTCTGGTCACTTCGACGGCGTCCATCTTCGCCCACCACATCTTGCAACGGGCGAAGGCCATGCGTGCACCTTCAATGCATGCCGAGCGCTTGACGGCGTCCAGCCGAGGACATGCGTTCACCATCCGCCTCATGAGTCCGAAGTAGCTACTTGGCATAGCTTCGGCTGGCCATAGCCGGATTATCAAATCCTTCATGGCTAGTTCGTCCACCCTATGCAGCTCCGGCAGCTGTTTCAGCTGATCAGTGAAGGACATGGGATGCTCTGGCGCCGCTGATAGGTCTCCGTCGTATCTACTTTTCCAAACACTTTTGCCCTTGTTTTGGAATCTAACTTGCATGATTTGAATGGAACTAACCCGGACTGACGCTGTTTTCAGCAGACTTTCCATGGTGTTATTTATGTGCAGAAACAAAAGTTCTCGGAATGACCTAAAACTCCACGGAACAACTTTTCAGAAATAATAAAAAATCCTCGCCAAAGATGAAGACCAGGGGGCCAACACCCTGTCCACGAGGGTGGGGGGGCGCCCCCCCTAGGGTGCGCGCCCCTACCTAGTGGGCCCCCTGGAGCTCCTCCGACGCCAACTCCAACTCTATACATTTGCTTTCGGGGAGAAAAAATCAAAGAGAAGAAATCATCGCGTTTTACAATACGGAGCCGCCGCCAAGCCCTAAAACCTCTCGGGAGGGCTGATCTGGAGTCCGTTCGGTGCTTCGGAGAGGGGGATTCGTCGCCATCGTCATCATCAACCATCCTCCATCACCAATTTCATGATGCTCACCGCCGTGTGTGAGTAATTCCATCGTAGGCTTGCTGGACGGTGATGGGTTGGATGAGATCTATCATGTAATCGAGTTAGTTTTGTTAGGGTTTGATCCCTAGTATCCACTATGTTCTGAGATTGATGTTGCTATGACTTTGCTATGCTTAATGCTTGTCACTAGGGCCCGAGTGCCATGATTTCAGATCTGAACCTATTATCTTTTCATGAATATATGTGTGTTCTTGATCCTATCTTGCAAGTCTATAGTCACCTACTATGTGTTATGATCCGGCAACCCCGAAGTGACAATAATCGGGACCACTCCTGGTGATGACCATAGTTTGAGAAGTTCATGTATTCACTATGTGCTAATGCTTTGTTCCGGTTCTCTATTAAAAGGAGGCCTTAATATCCCTTAGTTTCCATTAGGACCCCGCTGCCACGGGAGGGTAGGACAAAAGATGTCATGCAAGTTCTTTTCCATAAGCACGTATGATTATATTCGGAATACATGCCTACATTACATTGATGAATTGGAGCTAGTTCTGTGTCACCCTATGTTATGATTGTTACATGATGAACCGCATCCGGCATAATTATCCATCACCGATCCAATGCCTACGAGCTTTTCCTATATTGGTTCTCGCTTATTTACTTTTCCGTTGCTACTGTTACAATCACTACAAAACACCAAACATATTACTTTTGCTTCGGTTACTTTTATTACCGTTACCACTACTATCATATTATTTTTCTACTAAACACTTTGCTGCAGATACTAAGTTATCCAGGTGTGGTTGAATTGACAACTCAACTGATAATACGTGAGAATATTCTTTGGCTCCCCTTGTGTCGAATCAATAAATTTGGGTTGAATACTCTACCCTCGAAAACTGTTGCGATCCCCTATACTTGTGGGTTATCAAGACCATTTTCTGGCGCCGTTGCCGGGGAGCATAGCTCTATTCTTTGAGTCACTTGGGATTTATATTTGCTTGACACTATGAAGAACTTGAAAGACGCTAAGACAACAATTTATCCCTCAACTACGAGGGGAGGTAAGGAACTGCCATCTAGCTCTGCACTTGATTCACCTTCTGTTTTGAGTAAGCTTGCGACACCTAAACCTGCTTCTGCTATTCGTTCTGATATGTCGCATGTTATTGATGATGCCACTTCTGCTATGCATGATACTTATGATGAAACTACTTCTATGCTTGATACTATTGTGCCCCTTAGTGAATTTCTTGATGAACAAATTGCTAGGGCTAGAGAGAAAGAAATTAATGAAATTGATTATATTGATGAAAGTGATGATGAAGATAGGCCTGTTATTCCTGAGGGTTATGTTTTTGATATGGAAGCTTCTGCAGCTATTTTAGCTTGCAAAGATAGATATGAACTCAAGAGGTTATTAGCTGAATGGAATAAGCAATCTCTTAAAGATAGAATGAGGTCTGACCCTGCTTTTGCTACTTCACCTATTTTGTGTTGCCGATAAGGATTATGAATTCTCTGTTGATCCTGATATAATTACTTTGGTTGAATCTGATCCTTTTCATGGCTATGAATCTGAAACTATTGTGACACATCTTACTAAATTAAATGATATAGCCACCCTGTTCACTAATGATGAGAGATCTCGCTACTTTTATATCCTTAAAATATTTTCGTTCTCATTAAAGGGTGATGCTAAGATATGGTTTAATTCTCTTGATCCTAGTTGTGTGTGTAGTCCCCATGATATGATTTATTACTTCTCTGCTAAATATTTCCCTGCCCATAAGAAACAAGCTGCTTTGAGGGAAATATACAACTTTGTGCAAATTGAAGAAGAGAGTCTCACACAAGCTTGGGGGAGGCTTCTCAAGTTACTTAATGATTTGCCTGATCATCCTCTTAAGAAAAATGAAATACTTGATATCTTGTATAATGGACTAACCGATGCTCCCAGAGATTACCTGGATAGTTGTGCTGGTTCTGTTTTCAGGGAAAGAACACCGGATGAAGCTGAAATTCTATTGAATAATATGTTGACAAATGAAAATAATTGGGCACTTCCTGAGCCAGCTCCTGCTCCAATTACTGAGCCTATTCCTAAACCAACTCCAAAGAAGAGAGGTGTTCTATTTCTCAGTCCTGAAGATATGCAAGAGGCAAAGAAATCTATGAAATAAAAAGGTATTAAAGCTGAAGATGTTAAGAATTTACCTCATATTGAAGAAATACATGGTCTTAATTTACCGCCTGTTGAAGAAACATATGATCTTAATCCATTACCTATTGAAGAACCTCATGGTCTTGATAACTCGACACAGGTAGTAAAGGTAAATTCTCTCTATAGATTTGATGAAGGTGATATTCCTCACTATAAGTCTGCTAGACAATGCTTAGATGAGTTTGATAATTTTATTGTCAAACAAGAAAATTTTAATGCTTATTTTGGTAGACAATTGAAATACAATTCCGATATGCTTAAACACGTATGTGATTATATGGCTAAAATTAGAGGTGAACTTAAAGTCATTACTAAACATGCTTCTATGGTTACCACTCAAGTAGAACAAGTACTTAAAGCTTAAAATGATTTTCTCAATGAAATGAGTAGTAAGAAAAATGATTATGCTGTTAGAGTGGCTACTAGAACTGGTAGAATGGCTCAGGAACCTTTGTATCCTGAAGGCCACCCTAAGAGAATTGAGCAAGATTCTCAGAGAAATAATATTGATGCACCTAGTTCTTCTAAAAGGAAGAAAAAGAAAAATGATAGGACTTTGCAAACTTCTAGTGAACCTATTGTTGAACCACCTGAGAATCCAAATGATATCTCTATGTCTGATGCTGAAACACAATCTGGTAATGAACATGAACCTAGTGAAAATGTTAATGATGATGTTCATGATGATGCTCAACCTAGTAATGACAATGATGTAGAAGTTGAACCTGCTGTTGATCTTTATAACCCACAATCAAAGAATCAATGTTATGATAAGAGAGACTTTGTTGCTAGGAAACATGGTAAAGAAAGAGAACCATGGGTTCAGAAACCCATGCCTTTTCGCCCAAACCATCCAAGAAAAAGGATGATGAGGATTTTGAGCACTTTGCTGAAATGATTAGACCTATCTTTTTGCATATGCAATTGACTGATATGCTCAAAATGAATCCTTATGCTAAGTATATGAAAGACATTGTTACTAATAAAAGAAAGATACCGGAAGCTAAAATTTCCACCATGCTTGCTAATTATAATTTTAAGGGTGGAATACCAAAGAAACTTGGAGATCTAGGAGTACATACTATACCATGCTCCATTAAAAGAAACTATGTTAAAACTGCTTTATGTGATCTTGGAGCCGGTGTTAGTGTTATGCCTCTTTCTTTATATCGTAGACTTGACTTGAATAAGTTGACACCTACTGAAATATCTTTGCAAATGGCTGATAAATGGACTGCTATACCTGTTGGTATCTACGAGGATGTGCCTGTTGTGGTTGCAAACGTTACTATTTTAACAGACTTTGTTATTCTTGATATTCCCGAGGACGATAGTATGTCTATTATTCTTGGAAGACCTTTTCTGAATACTGCTGGTGCTGTTATTGATTGCAACAAAGGCAATGCCACTTTTCATGTTAATGGTAATGAGCATACGGTACACTTCCCGAGGAAACAACCTCAAGTTCATAGTATCAACTCTATTGGAAAAATTCCATCGATTATATTTGGAGGTTTTGAATTTCCTCTTCCTACTGTCAAGAAGAAATATGATATTCTTATTATTGGGGATGTGCATATCCCCGTTGAGGTAACATAGTGTTATTCGAAATTTCTCTGGTTTCATGTTATTGGGAATGAGTTTATTAACAAGACCTAATCAACCTTGTTAGTGGATTCCTTTTGACGAGCATGAGATGGATGAAACTAGAAGGCACAACCTTCTGTACCCTCTTTCTACTTTCTGTTATTTAGTTGAAATAAAGTAAAAATAGTATTTTTCTGTTTGTTTTCTGATTTATCTGTGCAATATAAAAATACCCCAAAAACAAAAGTTCTCCAAATGCCCTGAAAATGGAATATGATTTTTTCTAGAATATTTGAGGATTTATGGAACTGAGAACACACCAGGGGGGTGAACCACCTGGCCACGAGGGTGGAGGGCGCGCCCCCTGCCTCGTGGGCCCACGGTGGCCCTCCTCCACTTATTTCTGCACTCATACAGTTCTTCTTCCTCCCACAAACACGAATATCTAGCTCAAGCACGAGTTCTAGCTCACTTTGCTGCAATTTTCGATCTCCTTGCTCAAAGCACCTCTCACAAAACTGCTTGGGGAGATTGTTCCTTGGTATGTGACTCCTCCATTGGTCTAATTAATTTTTGCTCTACTGCTTTATTCATTGCAAATTTGTGCTGCCTAGGTGACCATGTTCTTGAGCTTGCATGTCAAATTTATATGGTTCCAAGTAGTTATAATGCATGATATAGTCTCTAGGCACTTGTATGAGTAGTTGCTATCAATTTTATTGAGCTTGGTTCACTTTTGTTTGAAGTTACTAAAAATTTCAGAAATTTTTCAGAGGAAGCAATATGCTTAAGAAAATGTTCCAAGGTGGTTCTTCAAGGAAGCAAGGACCCAGGCTTGCAACGCGTGATGCCGATGAGGAGCCCCCAAGGGAAGCTCCAGTGCGGCCCTGTGAATGGCCTTAGGAAAATTTTATGGATCGAGCGGGAATCAAAGAGGAATTTAACGCATATTTGCGTAACGCTGATCTTGTGAGCTTTGAGGCAGACAAATGCCCGCAGTACCATCAACTCACTAGTTCATTTGTGAGGAGGTTTGAATTTTCATCTTCACGTAATTCTCCAACATTCATGTTTGATCTTTATGAAAAATCTTATACCATGGACTTAGAGGATTTTACTTCTGCATGCAAACTTCCACAATGGGGTAGTGCTAGTGACCCCCATAAATCTGAATTTAGAAACTTTCTTGCTAGTATAACTGTAGGGGAATCTAGAGATATAGCACAAGCTACCATAGGGAGCATTCACTTTCCTGCTATACATTATTTTGCTCTCTTCATAGGTAGGTGCATAAATGGTAAGGATGAAGCATGTCATATGTGTGTGCCTGACCTCAGTATTCTTAGGAGTGCTGTGTTAGGAGACCAATCTTATAATATGGGAGCCATTGTTGCACGTAGGTTGCATCATAATAGATTTAATGGAGATTTCTTTGGAGGAATTTATGCAACCCGCTTAGCTGATTTTCTTGATGTGGACGTTCGTGAGGACGTTATGGAGTTGCCTCCTACTTATTTAGATTTTAATTCTATGGTCCATCATCAGTTTGTCGAGAGGAATGAATCACCTCTCCAATATCGACTAATCTTTGACAAACAACATGTTGTTCATATTACTCTCCCTGCTCCTGCCTTCTTTGATTACCCGGCAAAAGGAAGATATATTATTACCGAGAGGAGGCAGATGAGTACGAGAGGAGAGTGGAAGCAGCCCGACGTCACACTGCAGCTCAGGAGGCGATAGCCGCTACATCGCAATACGACCCCAACTACACCTACGGGTATCTGCCAGGCCATCCCTGGCAATGAACCAACTTAGGCCAAAAGCCTAATGACGATGTCCTGGACTAGGGGGTACTCATCACATCGTCTCCCGATCAGTTGGATTGGGCCGAGGACCCCCATGGCCGCATACTCATTGGCCAGTTCGGACAGCTGCCGCATACAAGGAAGATTCCGCAAGACTTGGGGATCAAGACAAGGACTCCACCCCACCGGCATATTCGGCTAGGACTCTTGTTATCCTAGGCCTCTGGTGCATTATATAAACCGAGGCCAGGCTAGTCGATAGAGATATACAACAATCACAACCTACAATCATACCATAAGCTAGCTTTTAGGGTTTAGCCTATCTGATCTCGTGGTAGATCTACTCTTGTACGACCCATATCATCAATATTAATAAAGCAAGACGTAGGGTTTTACCTCCATCAAGAGGGCCCGAACCTGGGTAAAACATCATGTCCCCTGCCTCCTGTTACCATCCGGCCTAGACGCACAGTTCAGGACCCTCTACCCGAGATCCACCGGTTTTGACACTGACATTGGTGCTTTCATTGAGAGTTCCGCTGTGTGATCGGCAAAAGGATCCATGGCTCGTCTGCAGGTTAACTGCGATGCCGACATCTTCGTCGCCGGCTCGACTGGTCACCTTGGCTCGACCGAGGACCATGCTCCATCTCCCATCGTCATGTTTGGACGAGGGCCTTCATCAACATTAACTCGATCTCTATCAAGATTATGGAGGAACCATCCATGGAGCTCGGGGGCTCAACGTCAACATTGCCCTCGGGCGACCGTGCTGTTTTTCCAAACAACAAACTTGTATCCGCTGCCACCACCTCTTAGAGCATCGCTTTGACGATGCCTTTGGTGGAATTGTGCGGAATTGAGTCTACAACAACCCTAAATTTTTTTGTTGAGTTCCGATGGAGGAATCTCCGACAATCTACGATATACCGGAGCCCTGTCAAATCTGGACGAGAATCTGGACGAGTGTAGGGCGTGGTCTCCAGAGCCCAGCTCGGAGGTCCTTTGGAAGATCCAACCGTTCATCTATTGCAGAAATCCCATATCTACCACCCCTCCAAATTTTAGCTCGATCCAACGGTTCAAACTCCGGGAAACTTCCGATGAGTGGACCAATTTTCGGATCTATTTTTTGCGCGAATATGGATCCGACCCAAATTCATGTTTATTTATGAACGTGATATTGGACAACCATTTTTAAGGAATATTCTTCTATGGTATTGTGCGTTGTTTTTAAACACGTACCCATAAAATTTTAAGCCTCCTTCGAGGTAATCTTCACCATCACGCTGGTGTCAAACCAGTCCGGCGGTATTGCTCCACGGCTGCCGACCTGCGCTACACACGTCGCCGCTTTATTGAGCCAAGCTCAATTCCTTCGATCATCATCTCGGCAAGCCGAACAAGAGTTCGGCATCGCGAAGGATAAATCATCACCAACATCGCCGCCCCACGGATTACACGGAGCGGGCATACCGGCATAGCTGCACGGTCACTTCATCAAGCCGGCATCGACCACGTCACGACCTGCATCGGCAGGGCCGCACAATTGCTTCTTCAAGCTGGTGTCCATCACGCCGACCTACTTCGACTCATCGGCTGACATCGAGGCTTCGACATCTCGGCTGGACCGGGGGCTTCGCCATCTCTTCATCAACCTACTCCGAAGACTTCGACGTCACTAGCCGACCAGCTCCGTCATGTTAGCTGGACCGAGGGCTTTGCCTCGGCGAGCCAACCTTTGCCAACATCACCATACTGTCGCTTTATCGCCATTCAGGCAATGGGTGTGCGGATCGAGTCCCAATTTTGGGAATCACCTTTCTTCGGATTGCTATAACAAATAAACCAGGTGCTATTAATCCTAGTATTTTTTTGCTTGTTTGGGTTTATTTTCCCAAGAAATTATTATTCTGGTTTGTCCATCATCTGTACACAGGTCTATCAAATGATGGCCACATTAACGACGGTCGCGTGGTGGTTCGGTCAGTTTCCGTACATAGTCCGGCGAACGCCGCATCCGGAACTCGGACCGACCTGTGAATTCAGACTTTGCCACGCCTTTACCGCATCATGCTGACGCCCTGCATCGACATTGACTTTGGCACCAGGCCATATTTCTTTTATTACTCACTTTGCATAAATTATTTATTATGCAACGATTTTTTTCATTATTATTACTATTATCTCCTAATTGCACTACTTTTTGTGTACAGGAAAATGATCCGGGGACTTCGGCATCACTCTGCTGGTCTGCATTAACCGTGCTATATCACCACTTCGGCGTGTCGAGCTCTCCGCTCCGCCACCTCGGGACCGGCTTGGGGGATGGAACCTTGTCCCGCATCAAGCTCGGACCGCGTCATCAATGCCGAACACATTAACCAGCTAAGTCACTTTCATGCTCAAAGTTTTAATTTTTAACTTGTGTTCGGTTCGACCAAGCATTATACTTTTTTGGGAAAAAGTTGCTTGTAAAAAATTTCCTTGTCCAAACTTTGTTTGTGACACACATATTCAAATACCCCGTTTATTTGGGGGCTTCCTTTATGAAGCTTTTCCTCTTGCATATGATTATACTTGTACAGCTTCGTTCCTTGTTCGGGTATTATGCCACAATATGCACCATATTGACTTCAGCGATTTGCAAGCTGGGTTGCCTGGCTTCTGTGCTTACCCCTACGTTCCCGATTGTTCGGCTAGGGAGTAGAGGGAGCACCTCTGCGATTGTCACAACCGGGTCCTCCGAGCTCTGACCTCAGACTGGATGAAGCCGAAAGCTAGCGCTCTTATTGTTTTCAATCATGGTCGGCACACAACGGAACTCATGAGTACAAAAAATCTATTGCACAAGTCTCATAGTAATAATGAGCACCGAAGAAAGATATCGGTGGGGGTACTATTTTCTTTGAAGATGCTTCTTACACTTCGTCTGTAATATAGGATAAGTTCCCTGAGCGCGCTTTGTCTGTAGCCTTATGACCCGGTTGCCTGGTTATCGGAAACACTGTTGATATTCTTGACACGTGGAGTACATAACACTTTTCAGTCCTTGACCGAAGAGGGAGAAGCTGACGGTCGGTTAAGACGCGTTTAAAGTTCGGTTGAACAAAGATATGATATAAGTACTTCGGTACATACAATCATTATACATAAAATCTTTTACCCAAGTCACTTGGGGGCTCTTAAAATTTATATGAGCTATTTTATAGTAAATGTGTTTTCTTCTTGGTCGTTGCAAAGTATTTTTCTATCGCTCCTTTTTTGACGTGAGTGTGTGGTCAATAGCCAGATAACCCATTTTCTCTCTAGTGACTGCTCGAGTTTAGTTCGCTAAACTGGTCTAACGAGAAGCACTTCGCCTTCCGGATAGGAGTCTGCAGCCGTAGGCTGACCCGCTTGAAGTCTTGAGATCGGATGTGTAATATTAATGCACGACAGAAGCACGATTTTCCCCAATTTTGGATTGGCACCGAACACTTGATCTTGTTCGGACGTCAAGTTTTTACTGACGTTTTTTTGGTTTTCCAAGCTCATGGCACTTTTAAACTATTTGTGTGTTTTCAGCACAAGTCTCGCAGTGCAATGCCGGACACCTTTATAGATTCGGCAAAAACATTCTCGGATCTCACTATATATGCATTGGTTCCGAATTGTGTCTTCGGTCAATAGTTGGGTTGCCCGGCTCTTGCGCTTGCCTCCTATGTTCCGCTTTGTTCGGCTAGGTGTGCAAAGGGGGAACCACTACGATTGTGCTTCCAGCTCACATGGTTAAGCATCTCAATGGAGAAAGCCGAAAACTGACTGTCACAATAAGCGTAAACTGGTCAGCAATCCGATGACAGTGTTAAATGATGGGCCATTCATAACAATGGCCGAAGTGTTTACGGCTTGACCTCGACTGTCGCCGAACACTACCGGGGGCTATTAACTGGCCTCCCAAACTAAATCCTCAATATTATGCTCTTACATTAGAGCCGAGGCTGCATGATCACGCTTAGCATGACAACCCAAAGAAAGGAACCGATAGCGGGACTATTTTCTTTGGAAGACATTTCTTATGTTAAACAGTAATATAACATATCTCTCTGCATACCTTTGTTCATAAAACTGTATGGCCAGATTGCCTTGTTTGTCGTAAATCTTTGCCCTCATAAAGGCTTTATAAAGTAGGACAAACACTCCTCGGCTACTAGCCGAGGAGGTGGAAGCCGATGGTCGGTCAACAAAGTTTTGTACAATGCGGATCCAAGCATTAATGACGTAAAGTACTTGGATACATAGAGTCATTACACATAATTTGTGATTTTACTATGGATATCGATCCTTCATTCGGCCACCCGTGCCCGCATTAAGGCTCGGGGGCTACTGGGCTTCGGCCTTATTATTTACAAATATTAAAGGGGCACATCGATGCCCTGATCTGGTGTTGCCACCCGACCAGTGTCTCGGGGGCTACTGCATTGCCTGTTCAATGCAGAAAATTTTAAGTGCAATTCAGTTGCCGAGGAGATTTTGATCCTCAGGTTGGTCGGCCGCAACCAACCTGAGTCTCGAGGACTAAGCACGCCGCTTTTTGTGTCCCGAAGTATTCTGCCGAGCTAGGACTTGATCCTTAGGCCGATTTTGAAAATTAACCCGAGTCTCAGCGGCTACTGGGATCAGCGGTCTTACGTCATCCTTCAGGTGCATCTCGGGTTTTAGACCGATACACACCTTGAGGGCTACTGGCCATATATCTCGGTAGAGAATAAATTGCAATAATAAAAAATATTGACAAAAAATCGGCCCACAGTCGGGGTGGTGCACCACCTCGGAAGCAGTCCGGCATAAAGCTAGGGCGCTAGTGGCTGGCTCCATAGAGGGCACTTCCGGCATTAAGCTCGGCTAACTCCTTCAACTTTTTTGAACCAAGGTGATATGACACCTCGAATATAGTCCGACGTTGGAGCTAGGACACTGTCCGGCGTTGGAGCTCGGATATAGTCCGGTGTTGGAGCTCGGATACAGTCTGGCGTTGGAGGTTGGACATAATCCGGCGTTGCAGCTCGGATACATTTCGGCGTTGGAGCTCGGAAGCGGTCCGGCATTGGTGCTCGGCCGCAAAAGATACCTCGAATGCAGTCCGGCGTTAGAGCTCGGACGCAAGAGGACACTTCCTCCCGGGAACAACTTCAAACCCGAGGTGTGGCATAAAAATAACAAGGCATTGATAAAGGCCGGAAACTTAAAGGGGCTCCTCGGATACCCGACGTGTAAACTCGCCGAATGCATTTCGGCGATCCTCAAGATCGAATATGAGAAGATTTGTTGAACCAGTTTTCAAGACCGTCAACCGAAGATGAAGAACAGTTCGGAAGAATCGAGGAGCGTCCCTAACTTGAAGACCGGTTCAGGGGGCTACTAACGGTGTCCTGGACTAGGGGGTACTCATCACATCGTCTCCCGATCAGTTGGATTGGGCCGAGGACCCCCATGGCCGCATACTCATGGGCCAGTTCGGACAGTTGCCGCATACAAGGAAGATTCCACAAGACTTGGCGATCAAGACAAGGACTCCACCCCACCGGCATATTCGTCTAGGACTCTTGTTATCCTAGGCCTCTGGTGCATTATATAAACCGAGGCCAGGCTAGTCGATAGAGATATACAACAATCACAACCTACAATCATACCATAGGCTAGCTTCTAGGGTTTAGCCTCTCTGATCTCGTGGTAGATCTACTCTTGTACGACCCATATCATCAATATTAATCAAGCAGGACGTAGGGTTCTACCTCCATCAAGAGGGCCCGAACCTGGGTAAAACATCGTGTCCCTGCCGCATGTTACCATCCGGCCTAGACGCATAGTTCGGGACCCCCTACCCGAGATCCGCCGGTTTTGACACCGACACCTAAGCTTGGGGGAGTACGTATTTCCTACCAACATTACATTTATATTTACACACACTCATTGCTAGATGTCGGTGCTCATACTCTTTCACTGTAATATCCATGCTAGTTTATTTTCTTTTTCTTGCTTTCTTCTTGTGTGTTTGATAAACCTTAAAACAATTAGTGTAGCTTTTAGCTAGTTTACTTCTCTTGCTGTAGCAGTAATAATTAAAAAGGAAAACCCAAAAATATTTCCCATTCTTCTTTTGCTTGTTGGGAGCTTTTCCGTGTAAATAGTTTTTATTTCTTTTCTTTTCTTTGGGGGTCGATAGGAGAAGACCATGATTAAATTGTTGAAGTGGTTCTTACATGTCCTGTTTATTGAATGCTCGCAGATTCTAGCTTAGTCCAATGCATGTGCACTCTTATTATTATTCACTTCGTTCGGTCGTGCAAGTGAAAGGCAATTATAATGATATATGATGGACTAACTGAGATGAGAAAAGATGGTATGAACTCGACCTCTCTTGTTTTTGTAAATATGATGAGTTCATCGTTCTTGATTCAGCCTATTATGAATAAACATGTTTGCAATGACAATTAGAGATCATAGTTGCTCGTGCCATGCTTGATTAGCTATGAGTTATAATGGTTTACCTTGCATTCCAACATGCTATTAAAATGGTTGTGATGTGGTATAGTGGGGTGGTATCCTCCTTTGAATGATTTAAGTGACTTGACTTGGCACATGTTCACACATGTAGTTGAAACAAAATCAACATAGCCTTCACGATATTTATGTTCATGGTGGATTATATCCTACTCATGCTTGCATCCAATGTTTATTAATTTTAATGCATGTTCATGACTGTTGTCGCTCTCTAGTTGGTCGCTTCCCAGTCTTTTCCTAGCCTTCACTTGTACTAAGCGGGAATACTGCTTGTGCATCCAATCCTTTAAACCCCAAAGTTATTCCATATGAGTCCACCATACCTTCCCATATATGGTATCTACCTGCCGTTCCAAGTAAATTTGTATGTGTCAAACTCTAAACCTTCAAATAAACATTCTATTTTGTATGCTCGAATAGCTCATGTATCAACTAGGGCTGCCCTTATCTTCCATGTTAGGCAGGTTATTCTCAAGAGGAGGGGACTCCACTCCTCATTCACGAGAAAATGGCTGGTCTCTGAGATGCCCAGTCCCATACTTTATGCAAACTAAATCAAAATTAATTGCAAACAAAACTCCCCCTGGGACTGTTGCTAGTTGGAGACACCCGTTGTTTCGAGCAAGTCATGGATTGATGCTTGTTGGTGGAGGGGGAGTATAAACTTTACCATTCTGTTTGGGAACCGCCTATAATGAGTGTAGCATGGAAGATATCGCCATCTCTTAGTTGTTATGTTGACATGAAAGTTTGCCGCTCAAAATATTATTTATCTCTATTTCAAAACCGAGCTCTAGCACCTCTACAAATCCCTTCTTCCCTCTATGAAGGGCCTATCTATTTACTTTTATGTTGAGCCATCACCCTCTTATTAAAAAGCACTAGCTGGAGAGCACAACTGTCATTTGCATTCATTACTATTAATTTATATTGGGTATGACTACGATTGGATCTCTTTTACCATGAATTACAATGTCTAGTCAGTCCTTGGTGTCTAAAGGTGCTCTGCATTTATGTTTTGCGGTCTCAGAAAGGGCTAGCGAGATACCATCTTGTTATATCATATTATGATTGTTTTGAGAAAATGTTGTCATCCGAGATTTATTATTATGGATCGCTAGTTGATTATGCTATTGATATGAGTAAACATGATACCTGAGAGTTATTGCAAATGTGGTTAGTTATAATCTTTGCTGAAAACTTGAATGCTGGCTTTACATATTTACAACAACAAGAGCAAACAAAGTTCGTAAAAGTTTTTCTTTATCACTTTCAGTTTATCAACTGAATTGCTTGAGGACAAGCAAAGGTTTAAGCTTGGGGGAGTTGATACGTCTCCGCCGTATCTACTTTTCCAAACACTTTTCCCCTTGTTTTGGACTCTAACTTGCATGATTTGAATGGAACTAACTCGGACTGACGCTGTTTTCAGCAGACTTTCCATGCTGTTATTTATGTGAAGAAACAAAAGTTCTCGGAATGACCTGAAACTCCACGGAACAACTTTTCAAAACTAATAAAAAATCCTTGCCAAAGATGAAGACTAGGGGGCCCACAGCCTGTCCACGAGGGTGGGGGGCGCCCCCCTAGGGCGCGCCCCCTACCTCGTGGGCCCCCTGGAGCTCCTCCGACGCCAACTCCAACTCTATATATTTGCGTTCGGGGTGAAAAAAAATCAAAGAGAAGAAATCATCGCGTTTTATGATACGGAGCCTCCGCCAAGCCCTAAAACCTCTCGGGAGGGCTCATCTGGAGTCCGTTCGAGGCTCCGGAGAGGGGGATTCATCGTCGCTGTCGTCACCATCAACCATCCTCCATCACCAATTTCATGATGCTCACCACCGTGTGTGAGTAATTCAATCGTAGGCTTGCTGGACGGTGATGGGTTGGATGAGATCTATCATGTAATCGAGTTAGTTTTGTTAGGGTTTGATCCCTAGTATCCACTATGTTCTGAGATTGATGTTGCTATGACTTTGCTATGCTTAATGCTTGTCACTAGGGCCCGAGTGCCATGATTTCAAATCTGAACCTATTATCTTTTCATGAATATATGTGTGTTCTTGATCCTATCTTGCAAGTCTATAGTCACCTACTATGTGTTATGATCCGGCAACCCCGAAGTGACAATAATCGGGACCACTCCCGGCGATGATCATAGTTTAAGGAGTTCATGTATTCACTATGTGCTAATGCTTTGTTCCGGTTCTCTATTAAAAGGATGCCTTAATATCCCTTAGTTTCCATTAGGACCCCACTGCCACGGGAGGGTAGGACAAAAGATGTCATGCAAGTTCTTTTCCATAAGCACGTATGATTATATTCGGAATACATGCCTACATTACATTGATGAATTGGAGCTAGTTCTGTGTCACCCCATGTTATGATTGTTCCATGATGAACCGCATCCGGCATAATTATCCATCACCGATCCAATGCATACGAGCTTTTCCTATATTGGTTCTCGCTTATTTACTTTTTCGTTGCTACTGTTACAATCACTACAAAACACCAAAAATATTACTTTTGCTTCGGTTACTTTTATTACCGTTACCACTACTATCATATTATTTTGCTACTAAACACTTTGCTGCAGATACTAAGTTATCCAGGTGTGGTTGAATTGACAACTCAACTGCTAATACTTGAGAATATTCTTTGGCTCCCCTTGTGTCAAATCAATAAATTTGGGTTGAATACTCTACCCTCGAAAACTGTTGCAATCCCCTATACTTGTCGGTTATCAGCCGCATACTGTGACCAGAATAGCTTCTCCGTAGATCCCCTCCTTTGGCTCGATAGAACTCCGCGGCGTCTGATACGCTGCATGGTAAATCCGCAAAAGCTCCTGGGGAACTCCGAACCCGGGTTAGTAAAAGGTACTGCTTCTCCGCGTACTTGCTTTGCATCTTAAATGCCTTACCCGCCGTGATCTTCTTGGCCTCCTGGATCTCCTGGAGGGCGGTCTGGGCCTCATTCCGTGCGGTCTTCGCGCTCTGGCGAGCCTTGGTGAGTTTGGCCCCTTGAACCGACACATCATGCTCCAAGGCCTCGCATTTTTTCACCGCATCCTGGAGCTCCTGCTGGACTTCTTTGACCCGGGCCTTGGACTTACTGCGTGCGGCTTGCTGCTGGACAGCCTTCTCCTCGGCCTCGCCCAGGGCCTTCTCCAGGGCCTCGACCACGGTCACGGCTCCTACACATATTACGACACCGCGGTTAATATACAGCGCCTACTCCTTCCGAATACACAGCAAGTCGTCACTCACCTTGCTTCTCCTGGAGCTGAACCTTAACCTCGCCGAGCTCGTTCTCGGTCCGCTCCAGCCTCTGCCTCAGTTCAGAGACTTTGGCAGCATGCGAGGTTGCGGCTAACAGCGACGCCTGCTTATTCATACATACTACGTTAGTCTCCTACAAAAAGATTGACCCTCTGTCCGGTTATTCTTGCCGAACACCGGACAGTGTCTCAGGGGCTACTGTCTACCCGGGTTTTTTTTCTCTTTCTTACCTTGAAACCTGTCAGCAGGCTGACGCAGGCTTCATTCAGTCCACTCCTAGCGGACTGAATCTTCTCGATCACCGCACCCATAAGGACATGGTGCTCGTCCACGACGGAGGCGCCTCGAAGCACCTCCATCTGGTTATCCGGCGCCCCTGGATGGACAGGGGCCATCGGTGGAAGCGGCGCATCCCCCTCCTTCAAAGGGGGCTGCTTGCCCGACTCCGGAGCCATATGGGCCTCCAGAATCGTATTCGGCTGAGGGCTGAACTGGATGCGGCCCTCTTCGCCAATCTCCATGGGGATCGGCTCCCCCATGTGTCCGATAGTGGAGGTCTCGCCATGTGGCGCCTCCCAGACAGCGTCCTGGGCTCCTACCCAGTCCGGAGTGGTCCTCTAGGATAACACTTCGGTGTCGTCCCTGGCCCCGGGGGAATAAGCAGGCGATGGTGACATGCTCGCCATCTCCGACGGAGCTAACGAACCTCCAAATGAGTATCGCTGGATATGGTCACGGGCCGGACTGCAATAGCACAATTAACTATGTCAAGATAATGAAGAGAAAGGGCCGGATGCGCGCATGAGCGAGCCGTGTCACTTACGATGCGGCCTGGGGCTTAGTGCGGGGGCGTCTTTCCAGACTGCTATCAACATCCCACGCGGTGTTGACCGCTGGGACGCTCTTCTTCCTCTCCTCAGGGGGAGGGTTGTTTTCCTCCACCTCCTCCTCCTCCTCTTCCTCGCCATTGTCCTCAGGGACAGAGGAATGAGCTTCGTCGTCTTCAAACATCATGCCCGAATTGCCCTTGCGACGGGGGCCACTCTTGGCCCCCTTGGCCTTCTTCTTGGCCGTCTTCTCCGGCGCCTTATAAGGTGCCCTCACTAGCATCTTCGCTAGACGCGGGATGACCGATTCTTTAGGCAGCGGAGCTAGACACTGGATCCGCTTCGCCCTCTACATCCAGTCCTGGAAATGCAATGATAAGCTCAGACATCATCCTTGAAACGATTAAGTTGGGGATACATTGAAAAATAGCATACCTCGCTGGCGAGGTGTTTACAATCGTGACTGGTGGTTTCTCGTTGCCCTTAAAGAGCAACTTCCATGCGCCTTCGTGAGTAGTCTTGAAGAGCCTCACCAGGGTCTGATGCTTCTTTGGGTTGAACTCCCACAGAGGACGGCTTCGGCGCTGGCACGGAAGGATCCGGCGAACCAGCATCACCTGGATCACATCAATGAGCTTGACTTTCTTGGTTGCCATGCTTTGAACGCGCGTCTGCAGCGCTATCACCTCGTCAGGGGAACCCCAGTCCGGACTCTTCTCGACCCAGGAGGTGAGTCGCATGGGAGCCGGAGCAAAATTCCGCAGCTGCGGCCCAGGTGGTGCCGCGAGGTTCTGTGATGTAGAACCACTACTTCTGCCACTCCTTTACTGTGTCCACAAAAGTACCTTTGGGCCAGGAGACATTGGACAACTTGCTCACCATAGCTCCTCCGCACTCCGCGTGCTGGCCATCCACCACCTTCGGCTTCACGTTAAAGACTCTGAGCCACAACCTGAAGTGGGGTTGGATGCAGAGGAAGGCCTCACACATGACGATAAACGCCGAGATGTTGAGGAAGGAATTCGGGGACAGATCATGGAAATCTATCCCGTAATAATACATCAGCCCACGGACGAAAGGATGGAGTGGAAACCCTAGCCCACGGAAGAAATCAGGGAGGAACACTACCCTCTCGGTGGGCTTCGGCGTGGGGACGAGTTGTCCCTCGGTCGGTAGGCGGTGAGTGATCTCCTTCGCCAAGTATCCGACCGCCCGAAGCTCTGTAATGTTCTCCTCCTTGACGGAGGAAACCATCCACTTGCCTTGACCTCCGGATCCGGACATGGTTGCTTGAGTGGAAAGGAGATGAGAACTTGGGCGCTGGAGCTCGAGATTGGAAAGGCGGAGACAGAGAGAGGGCGTGAGAGGGGAAGAGGGAATCCTTATCCCTTTATAAAGGCAATGGATATTAAACGCCTCCTCACTCGCCTTAAGATTCGCCTATTCCCATGGGCTGTATAAACGACACGGTTGGGTTACCCATGCCCGCATTGATGAGAATCCCGCGATAAGGGGACATGATCTCTGCTTTGACAAGATGTTCCAATGGCAACCGCGTCTCGGGACGTGGGGCGTCGAAACATGAAAGCGGTTTGGAATTGTGACCGGGCAGACATGATGTCATGTTGTAAAAAGTTGTCAGCAGATTAGACTCATGTAAAAGTATATCCTCTTTGCGGTTATGTATGGCGTGTGTGTGTGTGTGACAGGTCCAGATACTATCATCGCATCCAAAGACTATCTTGAAGTTCGGATAGAAGGGAACCCGCCTTGCAATGCCGAAGACAATCTGCGCGCCGGACTCCTCATCATTGAAGCTAGGTTCAGGGGCTACTGAGGGAGTCCTGGACTAAGGGGTCCTCAAGCGTCCAGCCTATTATTGATGGGCCGGACTGATGGGCTGTGAAGACATGAAGACCGAAGACTGTACCTATGTCCGGATTGGACTCTCCTTGGCACGGAAGGCAAGCTTGGCGACCGACTATCAAGATTCCTTCTCATGTAACCGACTCTATGTAAACCCTAGATCCCCCCCGGTGTCTATATAAACCGAAGGGGTTAGTCCGGAAAGGACATATATTCATTACCATAATCATACAGGCTAGGCTTCTAGGGTTTAGTCATTATGATCTCGTGGTAGATCAACTCTTGTAACACACATATTCATCAAGATCAATCAAGAAGGACGTAGGGTATTACCTCCGTAGAGAGGGTCCGAACCTGGGTAAACATCGTGTCCCCCATCTCTTGTTACCATCGATCCTAGACGCATAGTTCGGGACCCCCTACCCGAGATCCGCCGGTTTTGACACCGACAGACATCCTCTACTCTGCATCTGCATCGCTCCTCGACAAAACAAACTCCTCAACTAGCTCCAACGCATCAATCTCCGCAAAGTAGGCCCTCCGCTCCGCTCCATGATGAAATCCTCACTCGGTACCGGGGACGACTCCTCATTGCTATCTCATGAGCATGCGTTGGTTTTCCCTTGAAGAGGAAAGGGTGATGCAGCAAAGTAGCGTAAGTATTTCCCTCAGTTTTTGAGAGCCAAGGTATCAATCTAGTAGGCGACTACATGCAAGTCGCCTAGTAACTGCACAAACAATTAAGAACTTTGCAACCAACGTGATAAAGGAGTTGTCAATCCCTTCACGTCCACTTGCAAAAGTGAGATCTGATAAAGATAATAAGATAAATATTTTTGGTATTTTTGTTGTATAGTTTGGAAAATAAAGATTGCAAAATAAATAGTAAACTAGAATTGTAGATCGGAAACTTATATGATATGAAGTAGACCCGGGGGTCATAGGTTTCACTAGTGGCTTCTCTCATGATAGCATATATTACGGTGGGTGAACAAATTACTGCCGAGCAATTGATAGAAAAGTGCATAGTTATGAGAATATCTAGGCATGATCATGAACATAGGCATCACGTCCGTGTCAAGTAGACCAAAACGATTCTGCATCTACTACTATTACTCCACACATTGACCGCTATCCAGCATGCATCTAGAGTATTAAGTTCATAAGAACAAAATAACGCATTATGCAAGATGACATGATGTAGAGGGATAAAATCAAGCAGTTGTCACATCCCTAGTTCTGGTATGACATAGACTAGCTAGTCATGTGTGCATCATGTTTAAATTTCATTTAAATTTGAAATGGGGATTTGTGAAACCCTCAGAAATCTTTTCGAAAATGATCAAGATAAAAATTGCTTCAATTTGTCCCAAGAAAATCTTCCTGGTTTTCTTTAAAAATATTGGCCAGAGGTAAAATTCCAACCAATATTTTTGAGAGCTCATAAGTATTTATTTTTGGCCATTTGAGTTAATCCAGTAATTATTTGCATTGGATATATATATGTCCAAAAAATTCTGAATTTTGGTGAGGGGCTTTGGATTATTCCCTTAGGTTCCTGCAAAAATTGTCAGAAGAAAATAAAGTGACTTAGTATTTTTACTAAATCAGAACAAATGTCAGAAAAATAGAAAAGAAACAAAATGGAAAAACTTACCTGTGCTCACCTGAGGCCTGGCACTGTGCGGCCCAGCTGGCCGGCCCAGCCGACTGGCCAGTGCCACGAGGACAGGGACGTGTGCCCACGGCGCGCACGCACGCGTCCGGCCACCTCCTGCCTGCCTGTCCTCCCCCCTCATCGCTCTGGATGCCCCGCGTGACGCCACGCGCCGCCCCGCACCTCTCTCTCTCTCATGGCCTCCCCTCCTCTCCCTCGCTCTCTCCTGCGAACCCCGAGCGCTGCCGTCGCCGCCGTTCGCCATTACCACACCCACCGCCACGGCCTCGCCCCTCCGACGTGCCCAAGAGCTCCGCGCCGTCTTCCTCGTCCTCGAAGCCAAGCCACGCGCCTCGGGAGGCCCTGGAGCACCGCCATCGCCATCGTCTTCATCACCGGCTGCTCGAGATCACCGATGACGCTCCGGCCGCACCAGTGCTTCCCCGAGCTCGCTGACGCCTCCGCTGGATCCACAGTGAGCTCTACTTCGTTTCCCCCTCCTACCCGTGCTTGTTTTCCCCGTCAAGATAGCTCAACCACTGCGCCCACAAGCACCTCGCCGCCATCCATGTCGCCGTCGTTGTTCTGGCGCGCTTCCGCCCAAACCAAGCGCGTCACCGTGCTCCTGGTGACGCCAGGAGGCCATAGAGGCACTCTGCAGCCCCTGCCGTGCCCCGTAGCTCGATCCCTCCCAAACCCGCACGCCGATCGCCGCCCTGAGCTTCGCTCTGGCGAGCTCCGGCTACCCAGCTCCTCCTACCTGCTCCGCTGGATGCGCGAGAGCCCGGGCTACGCCCCGGTGCCCTTAGTCGCCGCCCCCGTGGCCTGTAACACGGACGCCGCCGCGTCCAGAGGTCGCCAGCATTAACCTGGCCGGCCCGACATGTGGGCCCGACCTGCTAGGTGATTAGCTTAAGCTAATCACCACTTAGTTAACCTTGAGACACTGACAGTGGGCCCCAGCGCCCTAATCTTTTAATTAGATTAGAGATAACCCCCTATTTAAAACCTGTGTCACTTACGTGTGGACCCCGCGCGCCAGGTTTGATCCAGTCAGCGCTGTTGACTTGCTAACGCAAGCATGACGCAGTGCTGATGCAATTAACCATTTTCTGGAATTTTTCTATTTTGGAAATTCTAGAAAATTAGCAAAACTTCTAAAATTCACAGAAATTCAACCGTAGCTCAGATTGAAATAATTTATACATGAAAAATTATCAGAAAAATTCAATCTATCCATCTATACCATTTTCATGCATGATAAACCAACTTATACTTGCTGTATAGGTGAAAACACATAAATGGCATTTATAAAGACTTAACTTGGAGTTGCATTTGAATTGTTGGTTCAAATGGACTTCATCCAAATGAATGCTAGCTGCATTAGCTCAAACAACATCACATCTACATGCCATGATCATGCATCATATTGTTGCTTATGCTTGTGTATTGATTGCCGGCACCGTTCTTCTCGATAGGTCCTGCTCCGGAGAGTGTTCGAGAGTACCTGTCTGAAGAGCAGTGTTCTACTGTCGATTTATCAGGCAAGCAAACCCCCTTGTTCATTTTGATATGATCCCACTCTCTTGCTCCTACTCTCTTTTATTGCATTATGACAACAATGATTCAACTGCTACTTTATGTTGTGGTAGTTGAACCCATTCCTCTGCATGACCTGTCATTGCCACAGTAAACCCACTAGCATGTGTAGGAGTTGATTGAGCCATGTTGTGTTCCTACCATGCCATGCCTGCTATTGCTTAGAGTTGTGTCAGGTCTGATTCATTGGGAATGAATTGGAGTGTTACGATATGTTCTGGTGCTGAGAGTTAAGTGTGTGAACACGATTTGGTAAAGGTAGCAGTGAGAGGCCATGTAGGAGTACATCGTGGGTTGTCTCACTGGAACCGTCCTTAAGCACTGAGTTCTGTGTATGTTGTCCAATGACTAGCTACTACCACACATTGGAATGCTTAAGTGCCCCTCTCAACTTATTAACCAACTTGATCTCTGTCCAGGAGTTGCAATTAGTTTCTAGTGTTTGTAGGTAGTGTTAGTAGTCTACCAAGTGGCACCCGGCCAGGTGGGCTTGGGACAGACTAGGCACAAGTGGCACGGTGTACCAAGCGTAGATCCATCCGGCGAGGTGGGCTTGGGAACCCTGCACACATCATTTGGGGCCTTGAGCGAAACCCCGGCCGGATCTCCGTGTGGATGGAACCCGAATAGGCGATAAACCTGGACTAGAGTCTTGTGTGGTTAGTTAGGTCGTGGCCGACTCCCTCGTCGGGCTTCCGCTTGAAGGTTGCCGAGATACATGACGTGTACATGGCGGTAAGTGGCGAGAGTGTGTGTGAAGAACTACACCCCTGTAGGGTTAACATGATCTATTCGAATAGCCGGGTCCGCGGTTATGGACTTCTTGGATGCTTACGTGGTACATAGACAACTTAAAGTGGATACCCTAAAATGCTCAAGACAAGTGTGAGTGCTATGGATGGCCTTCTCGTAGGGAGACGGGAATGAATCCGTAGTAGAGTATTGATGTGGTGATTAGTGGACTCGTGTGCGCCACCTCAAAAGAGTTACCAGCAGTCGTAGTACAGGATAGCCACTGAGTCAAAGCTGGCTTGCTGCAAGTAAACCCCACATTACCTTCTTGATACAAATGCATTTATGATAGGAACTGATGTAAGTCTTGCTGAATACCTTTGTACTCATGTTGCTTTATTTATGTTTTTGCAGCGGATACTTCGGTCTTACTAGTTTACGTGGACTTCGACGAATAGCTTGTTACCTCAGCTATGATCTTGTACCCTTGGGAAGGTCTTGTAGATAGTCAGGCTTCTCATCCTTTTTCTTTTGTAGTTGCCTGTACTCAGACATGTAATGCTTCCGTTGCTTGTATGCTCTGAATGATGCGTCATGTGACCCCTGTTTGTATTTAATGCTATGTGGCTCTTCTGGGCCTTTATCTATATGAGTTTGCGTTATGTTGTGATGCCATGTTGTACAACACATACTTGCATGTTATGCATACGTGTAACGTGTATTGCTATGTGTGGGATCCGACAACCTAGTTGTCTATCCTTGGTAGCCTCTCTTATGGGGAAATGTAGTCTAGTGCTTCCACCGAGCCATGGTAGTCCGCTACAGCCCGGTTTACCGGAGTCCTGCTAGCCCAGCACTACTGCTCCGAAACACTTAGACTAGTCAGCATGTGATTCACTTCATTCCTGTGTCTGTCCCTTTGGGGAAATGTCACGCGGTGACATCCGGACTCCTGTTAGCCCAGTTGCTATAGTCCGGATTCACACGCTGCTGACCGACATGCTCGATGTTGTTTCATGTATGCCTGTCCCCATAAGTTAGTGCCACTTTGGGTTCCCGACTAGTCATGTTGGCCCGGGTTCTCTGTCATATGGATGCTAGTGACACTATCATATACGTGAGCCAAAAGGCGCAAACGGTCCCGGGCCATGGTAAGGCGACACCCGTGGGAATACCGTGCGTGAGGCCGCAAAGTGATATGCGGTGTTACATGCTAGATCGGTGTGACTTAGAATCGGGGTCCCGACAACTTTGGTATCAGAGCGTGACTTCCTGTAGGATTTCCAAGCCAACCTGATCGAAGTTGAGTCTAGAAATTCTTTAGTTATATAAGTGAATTGGTTGTGGAAGGGAACGTAAGGCTCTTTTACTCCTTTTACCTCATGCCCCTCTGCTGAGAGTCATCCTATCTTTCCTACGGGGTTAAGGAACTAGGCTTCCTTTTCTGTCTATTCGGATCACGTGTTACTACTCCGTAGTCTCTTAGGATTGGTTGATCAGAGTCATATCCCAGTTCGAGTACCTCCGGTGTAGCCTGTTTAGTAATATCTCAGAACCTTGAGTGATGATGTTGAGTATGGTGCTACCCCATCTTTTGCTGAATGTCTCATTTTGAGCATTTTACCGCCGTTATGTTGCCGGAATTGTCCTAGGAGTTTGAGAGATACTAAATTTCCTTGTGCTACATGTTGCATCCTATAGTTGTTGTTGACCTCCACTACAAAAAAATACACTTCCGTGATGATACGTGTTTGTCACAGTAGGTCGCGTTTTCTGTCATGCATGTACATCCATGACAAATTTATGACAGAATCAAGATAGCCATACTTGTGCGGTCGTAGAAGTGTTCCATGACATTGCCAAAATTATCATCACGGAATTGTCCACTTCCATGACGATAAATCGCGCGTCACAGAAGTGCTTTCGTCAAGGGTGACCAACACGTGGCATCCACCGTAACGGAACGCCATTAAGCTATCGGGTCGGATTTTGGATCCGATAACCCGTTAACAGCCACAACCAATGCCAACTTTCCATGTGTAAAATTCTCATTGGCTGACGAATCCACGCGTCAGCTCCGCGTTGGCACAGGTGTCACTCCTCCAACGGTCGAGATGGGCCTATGATATGTTGACACATGGACCGGCCCAAAAGTGGCCCACAAAGAGTAAATGGGCCGGCCCAACCGAAGGCCCATAAGATTTAGCGGACCATAATGGGCCGACCCAGCTAAAGGCCCACAAAATTTAGCGGACTATAATGGGCCGGCCCAGCTAAAGGCCCACACGATTTTGCAGACCATAATGGACCGGCCCAGCTAAAGGCCCACAAGATTTTGCGGACCACAATGGGCCGGCCCAGCTAAAGGCCCACTAGATTGTGCCGACCATAATGGGCCGGCCCAGCTAAAGGCCCAACATTCTCTGTCAAATCAGCCCATCAACGGCCTGTCCTAAACTTGTCATCAACGCGGCCCATGGTCACTTCTGGCCCGTTAACAGTCTGCTAAGTAATTGGGCCAAATTACGGCCCGGTGTATTTCCGGCCTGTTAAAGGTCCGACTTCATTTGGGCCCATTTACAGGCCATCAAAACTTTCGGCCCATAAACGACCATGAAGGATTTGGCTCATATTCGGCCATGTCTGACATTCGGCCTGTTAGAGGCCCACTATAGCTTTGGGCCACTTTCGGCCTATTATCATTTTCGGCCTGTTAACGCCAGACGTAAATCATGGGCCATATGTGGCCCAACGTCATATCGGGCCCATTAACGGCCCATATAAAAATGATGATAATCTAGCCCGACCGAAGTTCCGGCCTGTTAAAGGCCCGTGTATTAGGTCGGCGCATTTACGGCCCGTCCGAATTTCGGCCTATTAAAGTCCAATGGGTTATTTGGCACAATCAGGGCCCAATCTCACTTTCGGTCTATTAAAGACCCATGTATTTTATGGGCTCGAGATATTTACACCTGTAAACAGCCTATTTTTACTGAGGGCACAAATTATGTTTAGGCCTGTTAAAGGCCCACTATGGGCATAGGCCTACCAGAAAAATATGAAAGCTTATGCTGATTTAGGCCCAGATATTTTTAGTGGGCTACATGCCAATTTTGGCCCATAATCGTTTTTAGCCCAATTGGAATGGGCCCGATGAATGTTGGCATGTTGGGCTCCTACAAAGCTTTAGGCCGAATACATTACTAAGATAAACCTACACTATACAAAAATAGCGTCATAATTACTACAGCCTGAGGCAGCATCATAAATGTTGTATCACAACAAAATAAATTCCAACCATACAACAAAAGGCCTATTGGCATAAAGTTTACAGTCCTTCCAGATAAAAGCACCATCAGATGTATAGAAGCACAGATCATTTGACCTGAGTGCTAATGTTTCAGGCTGTAGAATCTGATGAGCACGATCTCCACCTTTTTTCCGCCATTGCTCTTGAACAACAAAGCGAATGTCTGATAGTCTGGTTTCAAAACCATTCATATCTTGACGACATTTCTCAACCACTATTCTTGTTTCCGAAACAACGTGCACTAGGGATTGGACTTGTGTCTGGAGCACAGATATATCACTCTGTCTAGCAGGAAGATTTTGTTCAGTAGGCGATTTGGACGAGGTTACCTTGACAACCGACTCAGAATTACGCAGGAAGGTGCTTTTTGCACTGTTAGTGCAGAGATACTGATGCACTGCAGCAAGAGGTGACATTGTGCCTGTAGTAGCCTCGTCACCTTCAGGTGGTTGTGGCTATTCAATCATTTGTTCCATAGCTTCCTGAAAGTTTGAACTTGTAGGTTAGTGTACCAGATAAGTTACTAATGAGACAAAAACAAACAAAGTAGGTTAAACGTTTATACATAACTTATTTTGGTGAACTACCGTAATACATTAGCATGTATTGTAGTGCCAACTACATAATAAAATCACTTTCGGAACATATGTCCATGTAGCATGCCTACTGTATTGTCTATTTCCTCACATTCATTGACATCTAAGGATAAAGAGACATGGTTTAAAGTAGGATGAACATAGTATGACATCATTCATATCATGGGCAAACAGATATAAAACAAACAGGCTATTTTATCATTATGTGCGCATGTGAACATAACAACTAGATTACAGATCAAGACCAAAAGAATATCCTTCATCTCTTTTAAACCATGTAAGGTGAAATGATACGTTAAGACAACTGTGAATAAAAGTGAACAGAGTAACTGACATTGGCTGCAAACCAAGTAGTTAAATGAACACATCACAATACCAATCAGTTCAAGGCAGGAGGAGTAAGGACTTACAATAGCGGCTTGAACTGGTGTGCTCATGCCCTTCATCTTGCTGGTGTGGAAATCCTTGAAGATTTGCACTGCATTCGGTTCAAGTTCTTTTTGGTCCGCACGTGATTTCCTCTGTATTTGGAACAAGTCAATATAGGTATGATAATATGGCACAAAAAAAGAAGGAAGTAGCAGCTATTTACAAGTGCCTCGCAGTGTGCAATATAGCTACGAGATCCTGTGGTCTGTTGGAATTTCACTTTAGAACGGTTGGTTTTGTTCTTCAAACAGTTAGCCTAGAAGAAGATACACTTGTAAGGCACATACATAAATACAAGTTCAATATGTGTTCTGATCAAATACATATAGCCTACCTGATACTTTGGATTAGACCAATGTTTAACGAGGGCTGTCCAGTCTTCATCTGTAATATATTCCACTGGAGATGTTTGGGCGATTTCATTGTTAGCCTTGCCTTCAAAGTGAGATTTTCTAAGGTGGTACCGATACTGTCGCAGAGCAGACTGAAAAACATGAGTGCATGCTTGTCTAGTTGCATCATCTTTTGGATCCAACTTGAACCTCATCTGTTGAAAAAAGAATGTAAGTCTTATTAGGAGGAAGCTAGAAAGTATGGGACAGAGCAAGACAATATTACTAATTGCGATGAATAACATTACTTACGGATAAATGGTCAAGGAAGGTGTTAAACTGGGTATTGTCTTTCTCATTCCTGTACTGGATCCACGTTGGGAGGATACGTGCATGACACCTAACGGCAATGGCTGCCTCTGATACTAACTTGGCTGAATCTGTAGCATCACGTGGCCTTTTTAAACCTACCTCAAAATGGATCTCCATTCTTCCTCCTTTAGATTTTGTTAATCTGTCAAGCATTATCCCTGATGTCTGTTTCCGCTTGCGCCGTGGTGCTAGTTCAACAACGAATATGGAAAGTGTTAGTGTACATCAAACTGTGAGAGTACATATAAAGGAGCATGCAACTGCAACTTGACTCGGTCAGGTACCATCTTGGTGTTGATGCTCATGAGGTTCATCTGATCTTGCCAAGTCACGTTGTGTCAGCAGTGCTTCGGAAGTAGTGTTAGGTGTGAAGTGTTGGGGGAACGTAGCATAATTTTAAAATTTTCTACGCATCACCAAGATCAATCTATGGAGTCATCTATCAACGAGGGAAAGAGGAGTGCATCTACATACCCTTGTAGATCACGAGTGGAAGCGTTCAAGAGAACGGGGTTGATGGAGTCGTACTCGACGTGATTCAAATCACCGATGACCAAGTGCCGAACGGACAGCACCTCCGTGTTCAACACACGTACGGTTGGGAAGACGTCTCCTCCAATTTGATCCAGCAAGGGGGAAGGAGAGGTTGATGAAGATCCAGCAGCACGACGGCATGGTGGTGGAAGCAACGGTGATCTCGGTAGGGCTTCGCCAAGCGCAAGGGAGATGGAGCAGTGTCAAGGGAGGGAGAGGGAGAGGCCAGGGGCTTGGGTGCGCAGCCCTCCCTCCCCCCCACTATATATAGGGTGCCTAGGGGGGGCGCCGGCCCTAGGAGATCCAATCTCCTAGGGGGGGCGGCGGCCAAGGGGGGTGCCTTGCCCCCCAAGGCAAGGGTGGCGCCCCCACCCCTAGGGTTTCTAACCCTAGGCGCAGGGGAGGCCCAAGGGGGGGCGCACCAGCCCACTAGGGGCTGGTTACCCTCCCACTTCAGCCCATGGGGCCCTCCGGGATAGGTGGCCCCACCCGATGGACCCCCGGGACCCTTCCGGTGGTCTCGATACAATACCGGTGACCCCTGAAACCTTCCCGATGGCCGAAACTGGACTTCCTATATATAAATCTTTACCTCCGGACCATTCCGGAACTCCTCGTGACGTCCGGGGTCTCATCCAGGACTCTGAACAACTTTCAGGTTACCATGTGCTAATATCTCTACAACCCTAGCATCACCGAACCTTAAGTGTGTAGACCCTACGGGTTCGGGAGACATGCAGACATGACCGAGAAGCCTCTCCGGTCAATAACCAACAGCGGGATCTGGATACCCATGTTGGCTCCCACATGCTCCATGATGATCTCATCGGATGAACCACGATGTCGAGGATTCAATCAATCCATATACAATTCCCTTTGTCAATCGGTACGTTACTTGCCCGAGACTCGATCGTCGGTATCCCAATACCTTGTTCAGTCTCGTTACCGGCAAGTCACTTTACTCGTACCATAATTCATGATCCCGTGATCAACCACTTGATCACATTGAGCTCATTATGATGATGCATTACCGAGTGGGCCCAGAGATACCTCTCCGTCATATGGAGTGACAAATCCCAGTCTCGATTCGTGCCAACCCAACAGACACTTTCGGAGATACCTGTAATGTACCTTTATAGTCACCCAGTTACGTTGTGATGTTTGGCACACCCAAAGCACTCCTACGGTATCTGGGAGTTGCACAATCTCATGGTCTAAGGAAATGATACTTGACATTCATAAAAGCTACAGCAAACGAACTACACGATCTTTGAGCTAAGCTTAGGATTGGGTCTTGTCCATCACATCATTCTCCTAATGATGTGATCCCGTTATCAATGACATCCAATGTCCATAGTCAGGAAACCATGACTATATTTTGATCAACGAGCTAGTCAACTAGAGGCTCACTAGGGACGTGTTGTGGTCTATGTGTTCACACATGTATTACAATTTCCGGATAACACAATTATAGCATGAACAATAGACAATTATCATGAACAAAGAAATATAATAATAACCATTTTATTATTGCCTCTAGGGCATATTTCCAACATGAAGGCAGCTTGGGAACTGGCCAGTTCCGGAGCAAATGAATGAGTAACTGGTTGAGATGCTGGTACAATTGAAGCGGATGCTGCAGCTGGTGGAGCAGGTGATACTGTGTTTGTAGATTTAGCCGGTGGACTTGGACCTTCTACTGCACTATAAGTACTAGCAGAATCTCGGCGGCAGAACCTTTTCCGTTTCACCCGACGAGTAACAGCACTCCCTACTATATTATTTTCCTTGCTCTTTTTTGACTTTGTCGTGTCAAGCTGTACCCACAACACAAAAGAATAAAATCACTCTTTAGAACTCATTGATGCATGATACAGACAAGCAATACTTTGATGTAAGACAACCGTATGAGGATGGAATATGTAAGAAAAACAGGATGGCATGACATATTCACAGCTACGATGTGCAAACTAAGCAGAAGGATTTTCAAGAAAATAGAAGTAATGCAAGCTAGACACCATATGAAAGATGCAACCAATATTACTCTGCCAAGTTAAAAGTGTCTTGTCATAAGTGGCAATTCGAAAAAATAGAAGCAGTACAATGTAGAAATCAATGCAAGATGCAACCACTATCAAACTGCCATGTTAGAAGCGTCCAATCACGAGTGACTGATGCAGGATACACAACAGCAGTACTTTGATGTAAGAACATGGTATGATAGATAGATGCAGTGTATTCTAGACACAAAAAGCCATGTCATATGCACATGTATAACGTATAAACTCAGCAGGTGCAATTTAATCAAAATAGAAGAAATACAGGCTAGACAACATATGCAACATGAAACCAATTATCACACTGTCAACTTAGAGCAAGCACCTGCGATGGTGGAGTACCGGAGATGAACTCATCATGTAGACTTGGGACTTCAACTTCATTAGCAGTAGTAGTGGCAAATCTAGGGAGTCTCTGTTTGCGTCGGTGGGGAGGACCACCAACATCCCCTAACTTACTCTTTTCCTTCCTATTTTCTGGTATTGCCTTATGAAGTCAAAACCACAAGAAGATGAATAAAATTAGCTCTACATAACTGGTTGATGCATGATATAGACGAACACTACTTTGATGTAAGGCAAGCGTAGGATAGGAGGATGGAATATATACAAAAAAGACAGCGTTTCATATTCACACGTACGATAGGAGGATGGAATATGTATGAAAAAACAGTAAGCGGAAGGCATTTCAACAAAATTAGAAGAAATGAAAGCTAGGCACCATATGAACATGCAACCAATATCACTCTATCAGGTAAAAAGTGTCTCGTCATAAGAGCCATTTCAAGAAATTAGAAGCAGTACAAGCTAGAAGACAATGCAAGATGCAACCTACATCACGGTTCCAAGTTAAATGTGTCTTATGGGTAAGTGATCGTTGCAGGTATAAGTTGTAAGCTACGCAGATGCAATTCAACATAATCATAAGCAATACAAACTAGACATCATACGGAAAACGCAACCACGTATAACAGTTCCAAGTAAGAGCAAGCACCTGTGATGGTGGAGTAGGGGAGATGTGCACATCATGTACACGTATGTTCTAGAAACAGGAACACGTGTCATATTCACATGCATTATGTGTAAAGTAAGCAGATGCAATTCAAGTTAGAAGCAATACAAGCTAGACATCACACGCAACATGCAACCACATATAATAGTGTCAAGTTAGAGCAAGCACTTGTGATGGTGGAGTAGGGGAGATGTGCTCATCATCTACACAGCTACGTTGACTGTCCAGCCTTGTGTTGTCTTGCGAATCTTGTTGGGAGGATGGCGGAGTAGAATCTGTAGAGACCCCCTGTTTGAGTTGCTCTGAAGGACCACCATCATCCACTGCTGGACTAATTTCCTTCAGCTGTAATGATTTTGCTCTTCAGAACTCATTCATGCATGCTACTGACGAACACTACTCGGATGAAAGGCAAACACATGATGCGAGGATGGAATATGTATGAAAAATAGGATGGTGTGACATATTCACACCTATGATGTGGTAACTAAGCAGAAGGCATTTCAACAAATTAGAAGCACTGCAAGCTAGACACCATATGAAAGATGCAACCAATATCACTCTGCCAAGTTCAAACTGTATGGCGTTTCAACAAATTAGAAGCAGTACATGCTAGAAAACATATGCAAGACACAACCAATATCACGGTGGCGACTTAAAGGTGCCTTATCATAAGTGACTGATGCGGGATATGCAAGAATAGTAGTCTGATGTAGAAACAGGAACACATGTCATATTCACAGGCATTATGTGTAAAGTAAGCAGATGCAATTCAACAAAGTTAGAAGTAATACAAGCTAGACATCATACGCAACATGCAACCACATATAATAGTGCCAAGTTAGAGCAAGCACCTGTGATGGTGGAGTAGGGGAGATGTGCTCATCATCTACACAGCTATGTTGACTGTCTAGCCTTGCGTTGTCTTGCGAATCTTGTTGGGAGGATGGCGGAGTAAAATCTATAGAGAACCTCCGTTTCAGTTGCTCGGAAGGACCACCATCATCCAATGCCTTGCCAATTTCCTTCAGCTTTATTGATTTTGCATTGTGAGGTCATACCGACAAGAAAAAGGAATATCATTCGCTCTTCAGAACTCATTCATGCATGATACTGACGAACACTACTCTGATGAAAGGCAAAGTCATGATACGAGGATGGAATATGTACGAAAAAATGGACGGCTTGACATATTCACACCTATGATGTGGTAACTAAGCAGAAGGCACTTCAACAAATTAGAAACACTACAAGACACCATATGGAAGGTGCAGTCAATATCACTCTGCCAAGTTAAAACTGTCTCGACATAGGTGGCATTCATCAAACTAGAAGCAATACATGCTAGAAATCATATTCAAGACGCAAACCAATACCACACTGCCAACCTAAAGGTGTCCCATCATAAGTGACTGATGCAGGATACACAAGAAGAGTAGTTTCATGTAAGAACATGGTGTGATAGACAGATATAGTATGTACCAAAAACAGGAAAGCGTGTCATATTCACATGTATCATGTGTAAGCTAAGCAGATGCAGTTTACACTAATTAGGAGCAATACGAGCTAGACACCATATGCAACATGCAACCAAATATCACACTGCCAAGTTAGAGCAAGCACCTTGGATGGTGGAGTAGGGGAGCGGAGACTTGGACCTTGTAATGCACTATCAGTACAAGGAGAATCAGTACAGATGCTCCGTTTACGTTGCTGCAGAGGACCACCATCATCGCCTTCCTTACTCTTTTCCTTCCTCTTTCTTGATTTTTCCTTGTCAAGTCAAACCCACAAGAAAAAAGAATAAAATTTGCTCTTCAGAACTCATTGATGCATGATACTGACAAACACTACTTTCATGTAAGGCAGCCGCATGATAGGAGGATGGAATATATAGGAAAAATAGGACGGCGTGACATGTTGACATGTATGATGTATAAAGTGTAAACTAAGCACAAGGTGCTTGAGCTTGTTAGAATCGATGCAAGCTAGAAACCATATGAAAGATGAAACCAATATCACTCTGCCAAATTAAAAGGGTGCCCTAATAAATGTATTTGACCAAATTAGAAGCAATACATGACAATAGGCTAGAAATAATATGCAATATGCAACGAATAAAGGTGAATCATTGTAAGTGATTGAAGCAGGATACAGAAGAGATGTAGTTTCATGTAAGAACAAGGTTAACACATAGATGTAGTGTGTACCAAAAATAGGAAGGCATGTCATATTCACAGGTATAGTGTGTAAACTAAGCAGATGCAATTTACCCTAATTAGAAGCATTACAAGCTAGACAGCGTATGCAACATGCAACCACATATCACACTGCGAAGTTAGAGCAAGCACCTGTGATGGTGGTGTAGGGGAAGTGCGGTCTTCAGGTACAGAGCTATGTTCAATATCTTCATTTAGGCTTGCCGTTTCTTGAGAATCATGTGGAGAGGATGAAATTGCATTCTTTATAAGAGTATTGCGTCTCATATTAACCCACGCGCGTGACTGTCTCATCATAAGCGATAGGCGCATGATACACAAGAATAGTAGTTTGATGTAAGAACATGGTGTGATAGGCAGATGTAGTATGTACCAAAAACAGGAAGGCGTGTCATATTCACATGTATAATGTGTAAGCTAAGGAGATGAAATTTAACAAATTAGGAGCATTGATGAGGGATACACAAGAAAAGTGCCTTATCATAAGATATAGTATGTACCAAAAACAGGAAAGCATGTCATATTCACATGTATCATGTGTAAGCTAAGCAGATGCAGTTTACACTAATTAGGAGCAATACGAGCTAGACACCATATGCAACATGCAACCAGATATCACACTGCCAAGTTAGAGCAAGCACCTTGGATGGTGGAGTAGGGGAGCGGAGACTTGGACCTTGTAATGCACTATCAGTACAAGGAGAATCGGTACAGATGCTCCATTTACATTGCTGCAGAGGACCACCATCATCGCCTTCCTTACTCTTTTCCTTCCTCTTTCTTGATTTTGCCTTGTCAAGTCAAACCCACAAGAAAAAGGAATAAAATTTGCTCTTCAGAACTCATTGATGCATGATACTGACAAACACTACTTTCATGTAAGACGAACACTACATATCACACTGCCAAGTAAGAGCAAGCACCTGCGATGGTGGTGTGGGGGAATTGCGGTGATCAACTAGAGAGCTACGTTGACTATCTTCATTTAGCCTTGTTGTTTCTTGAGAATCATGTGGGGAGGATGACACTGCACTCTTTATACGAGTATGGCGTCTCACAGAAACCCACTCGGGTGACTGTCTCATCATAAGTGATTGACGAGGTATACAAAAGAGCATTAGTTTGATGTACGAACATGGTTAATAGACGTATGTAGTATGTATCAAAAACAGGAAGGCATGTCATTATCAAAGGTATAATGTGTAAAGTAAGCAGATGCAATTTAACCAAATTGAAAGCAATACAAGTTAGACACCATATGCAACATGCAACCATATTTGACAGTGCGAAGTTAAAGCAAGCACCTGGGATGGTTGTGTGTGGCAATTGAGATCATCAACTGTAGAGCTAAGTTTACTGTCTCCAACTGCTGACACTGCACCCGTTAGAGCGCTTGAACGCTTAGTGCTTATCTTCAAATTACACTGGAGCGACTTCTATCTTTTCTTTTCTGCTTTCATCAACACTGCGTCAGAGTCTAAAATACCCATGCATAAAAAACAATAGTGTGAGTATGGGTGAAGTGTGTGCACAATTAGTATAGTGTAAAGGTAGCAGATAGCAGGTCGGTGAGAAATAAATGACAGGAGACATATGATAGCTCTACAACATGCATGGCTCACTAAATTACTACATGATTCTATGAAAATAACAGTCGACTGAAAGCAAATAGGCCAGTCCATTTTTTCTGCACCGTCCGATGTACAAAGAACGGGCAGACCGCCTTCATCTACCTCCAGCGAGTCAGTGTTGACGATCTTCCTCGAAACGCCAGCGACCACCGGCCTAGTATTCCTCCCCTGCCTGCGCCCTCCCCTCGACCTCACCACACCGCCGTGCTTGGCACCGCCCGGCCATCCATTCAAGCCCCGCCGACCTCTAGATCGGGCGCAAGCAGCTCCTGCGCCCCACACCCCTATGATAGACACCGATGCGCCGCTTCCCTTGGGAACAGGCGGACTAGGTGCTCCGTGCGCCTAAGCGGGTGCTGCTTCTTTTAATTGTGATTCGACTGACCCTGAATTGAAATCCAGGTGGGCTACTGACCTCTAGCAAAGGTGAAATAGTAAAAGGGAGGAAACCTTGTGCATTTATTATCACGAAGAAGATGCAGTAAGAAGAGCTCAACTAGTTTCTTTTGTGGGATGAATACGGTGTGAGCAGAGACATAAGATTTGCACTAATAAGGGAAGAGGAGTACCTCTTTGTGCTGGCAGTGCTGTGTCCTCCTTCTGTTTTTCCGACGATCTTCTTGTTGTTCGCCGAAAACCAGAAGTTGTGGAGGACGGTGCAACCTTGGACGAACCCATAGCCAAGTTGTTGAGTGTGGTGCGGTGGCCGTCTGTCGGCGGCGGGGAAGCAGATCCGAGGCGGCGAACGACGGCGTAGCGGGAACAGCTCCGGTGCGATGGACGGTTGCGACAGTGGAGCCGCAGCAGTGAGGCGCAGGACGGCGTTGTCGGAGTGGTTCTGGTATGGCGCATGTCGGCGTCGGTGTCATGGAGGCAGCTCTGCCTCGGCTTCAGTTGCTAAGTCCTTGAGGGCTATGCAGTTGCGGTTGCGTTGGACGATGACGTCGGGGTACCGGCTCCGGCATGATGGAGGAGGGCGGTGGTGGATTGGCCGCTATGGGGTGGAGGACGGAGGAGGCTGGGGTTTCGTGGCTGGTGGAGAGGGTGTTTTCGCGCCCACGGAGTATGAATGGGGAAACGGAGGGAGGCGGGGAACTAAGGGGGAACAATGTTTCGGTTTGAGACGCGCTTGTTTGAAATTTGGGGAAAGTGACAAACTTTCCCCCCATCTAAAATTTCGGACATATTTCGGGTTGGGGGTAGGACAGTCATGTCAGGTGTCCCAAATGTGGACGGGATAGATTTCGGCCGAGCGCATGGGTAGGCGCCCACGGCGTATGAATGCTTCTCTGGCGTCTTGGTGAAGTTACAAACCTACCCCGGTTAGACCTTTGGACATCGGGCCGATAGGCTACACGGGCCAGAGTTAGGACAGTAATTTCCTACCACCAAAACATTAGTCTCGCGCGGTTTCGGGTGACCAGAGGCCTATCTGGCGCTTCGTTCGGGGCCTCTTTGATTCACAGGATTGTCAAAATGAAGGAATAGGAAAAATGCAGGAATAGGGTGACATGTCCCATAGTATCCTACATGATTTGAAAGAATGTTTGATAGCATAGGATAAACAAAGGAATTCTACAAAGAGGTTTGAGTGGATGGAAATTTTCCTCCAAAATGTAGTACAAATGGATCATATGGAAAAATTCCTAAGGATGCCAATCCTACGAATCAAACGAGCATCACAGGAAAAATTCCTAAGGGTTTAAATCCTCCAAAAATCCTATGCAATTCCTTTGAATTAAAGGAGCCCTCAATATTTGGGAGCAGAAGCATTTAACGTTTTTGGTTCTCTTGAATTGAACTTTCAGGATTTGTCAAACTTCACAAATCTTTATTCCTGAAAATCCTAAAGCTACGATTATTTTGGAATGGAGGGGGTACATTTGAATATACATTGTACACGAGTATATATTAAAATATATGCAACTTACCTCAGTTCATGCATGGTTCCAGATATAATCTCCTTGGTTGCAAAAAAAAGTTAGATATGCGTATGAATATATATAACATGTTCAAACTCACAACAAAGATTGATGCCCCCTTTTACATCTGATTTACAAATGCCATTATCTCGGGTTCAAATAGATGAATGCACTTCCTATGAATTCGAATCTTCGAAACCCCCTTTATGTTGAATTTGACATGTATTCTATTTCGTAGCTAGCAATTTGGAATGTATCCATGCAAGTGACAAATGTATAAAGTGCTTCACACTAACAACATGGAGTGCACTAATTAATGTTTATATATGAATTGCAAAAGCATCCATTGCCTGTATTTCAAACCGCTCTCACTCTATGGATCGATAATATGAAATAAACGCATGCACATGCTAGAATTCAATTGCAGTTGAAGAAAGAGCCTACTCCTGGTACTGTATATTAGTGATAGGGGTGTGTACAAATTACACGTGAATACCAGGCATTGTGCGTGTGTGTATACTATCGACGAACTAGCCCCCAAGCTTGTATAACATACTAAGGGCCTAGGGTTACAAATCATATATAGTCGGCTTATCACCAGTGGGGATAGAGTCCTCCGCGACTCTGGTAGCTTCGTGTTGTACGCCGAGTCCTCCACATGGGTCTTCGTATAACAGGTCTCGGTCCAACCTATATGTGGCGCAGGATGGAACCGACCCATGAGTCTTCATGTTGACCCACCACAACTAGAAATGATGTGCCCACCACACCACACCTGCAATCGGCCACTAAGAAAATAAGCATATACAATAGTACAACGGTATCTAGCTCACGATACGTCTCCATATTTTGTTGATGACACTGACGGACTTTGCATTTGATGCATGCTCCGTATTTTGTTGACGATACTTACGGTCATTGTATTTGAAGCGAAAGCACGATATAGTCACTGGACTTCAGAATAAGCTCATCACGGTCACCACATACATTTTTTCGTGCTAACCAACGTGTGGTTCGATGGTTAGAGGATAGTGGTTTCTCGAGCCCACCAAGGTTAAAGTCCCGGTGCTCGCATTTATCTTGTGTTAATTTCAGTATTTTCCGGCAACATACGTTCAGTGGGAGGAGACGTTCCACTCGACTACGAGGCACCTATGGTGACTTCGTACAATCTCAAGATCATATATGCTGGCCCACTCTCTCGAAGGTGCTCATAGGGGTAGGGTTTGCATGTGTGCGCTTATAGCGGTGAGTGCTTGCGCATATATATGAGCCCTTGCGTCTGTACCGTGTTAAACAAATACATATCATGATTATACGGTCACTGGCTCACCCGCACAACTCCGTATTTTGTTGATGACACAATCAATTACTGAAGGATTCTGTCAATGACCGCCTCGTCCGGGAGGTTGATGTCCAGGTGGGACAGGCGGTTGTGCAACCCAGACATTTTGAGTATGTGCTCACTGACAGAACTATTTTCCTCCATCTTACAACTATAGAACTTGTCGGAGACTTCATATCTCTCGACCCGGGCATGAGCTTGGAAAACCAGTTTCAGCTCCTCGAACATCTCATATGCTCTGTGTTGCTCAAAACGCTTTTGGAGCCCCGGTTCTAAGCTGTAAAGCATGCCGCACTGAACGAGGGAGTAATCATCAGCACGAGACTGCCAAGAGTTCATAACGTCTTGGTTCTCTGGGATGGGTGCATCACCTAGCGGTATTTCTAGGACATATTGTTTCTTGGCAGCTATGAGGATGATCCTCAGGTTCCGGACCCAGTCCGAATAGTTGCTGCCATCATCTTTCAGCTTGGTTTTCTCTAGGAACGCTTGAAGTTCATGGTGACATGAGCGTTGGCCATTTGATCTACAAGACATTTTTGCAAAGATTTTAGACTATTGTTCATGACAATAAAGTTCATCTAATCAAATTATTTAATGAACTCCCACTCAGATTTGACATCCCTCTAGTCATCTAAGTGTTACATGATCCGAGTCGACTAGGCCGTGTCCGATCATCACGTGAGACGGACTAGTCATCGTCGGTGAACATCTCCATGTTGATCGTATCTTCCATATGACTCATGTTCGACCTTTCAGTCTCTTGTGTTCCAAGGCCGTGTCTGTACATGCTAGGCTCGTCAAGTTAACCTAAGTGTTTTGCATGTGTAAAACTGTCTTACACCCGTTGTATGTGAACGTAAGAATCTATCACACCCGATCATCACGTGGTGCTTCGAAACGACGAACTTTAGCAATGGTGCACAGTTAGGGAGAACACTTTCTTGAAATTATTATAAGGGATCATCTTATTTACTACCGTCTTTCTACGTAAACAAGATGCATAAACATAATAAACATCACATGCAATTATATATAGTAGTGACATGATATGGCCAATATCATATAACTCCTTTGATCTCCATCTTCGGGGCTCCATGATCATCTTGTCACCGGCATGACACCATGATCTCCATCATCGTGTCTCCATGAAGTTGCTCGCCAACTATTTCTTCTACTACTATGGCTAACAAGTTTAGCAATAAAGTAAAGTAATGTACATGGCGTTTCTCAATGACACGCAGGTCATACAAAAAATAAAGACAACTCCTATGGCTCCTGCCGATTGTCATACTCATCGACATGCAAGTCGTGATTCCTATTACAAGAACATGATCTCATACATCACATATATATCATTCATCATTCATCACAACTTTGGCCATATCACATCACAAAACACTTGCTGCAAAAACAAGTTAGACGTCCTCTAATTGTTGTTGCAATTTTTACGTGGCTGCAATAGGGTTCTAGCAAGAACGTTTTCTTACCTACGTGAAAGCCACAACGTGATTTGTCAACTTCTATTTACCCTTCATAAGGACCCTTTTCATCGAATCCGCTCCAACTAAAGTGGGAGAGACAGACACCCGCTAGCCACCTTATGCAACTAGTGCATGTCAGTCGGTGGAACCTGTCTCACGTAAGCGTACGTGTAAGGTCGGTCCGGGCCGCTTCATCCCACAATACCGCTGAAGCAAAATAAGACTAGTAGCGGCAAGAAAGTTGACAACATCTACGCCCACAACAAATTGTGTTCTACTCGTGCAATAGAGAACTACGCATAGACCTAGCTCATGATGCCACTGTTGGGGAACGTTGCATAAAATAAAAAATTTCCTACGTTCACCAAGATCCATCTATGAGTTCATCTAGCAACGAGTTATAGGAGTGCATCTACATACCTTTGTAGATCGCGAGCGGAAGCGTTCAAGTGAACGGGGTTGAGGGAGTCGTACTCGTCGTGATCCAAATCACTGATGACCAAGTGCCGAACGGACAGCACCTCCGCGTTCAACACACGTACGGAGTGGATGACGTCTCCCGCACCTTGATCCAGCAAGGAGGAAGGAGAGGTTGATGAAGATCCAGCAGCACGACGGCGTGGTGGTGGATGCAGCAGGATTCCGGCAGAGCTTTGCCGAGCTTCTACGAGAGGGAGAGGTGTAGCAGGGAGGGGAAGGAGGCGCCAGGTGTTGGGGTGCGGCTGCCTTCCCACCCCCCTCTTTATATAGGGAGCCCAGGGGGGCGCCGGCCCTAGGAGATGGGATCTCCTAGGGGGGGCGGCAGCCAAGGGAGAGACTTGCCCCCCAAGGCAAGTGGGGCGCCCCTTCCCCTAGGGTTCCCAACCCTAGGCGCATGAGGGGGGCCCAAGGGGGCACACCAGCCCACCAGGGGATGGTTCCCTCCCCACTTCAGCCCATGGGGCCCTCCGGGATAGGTGGCCCCACCCGGTGGACCCCCGGGACCCTTTCGGTGGTCCCGGTACAATACCACTGACCCCCGAAACTCTCCCGATGGCCGAAACAACACTTCCTATATATAATTATTTACCTCCGGACCATTCCGGAACTCCTTGTGACGTCCGGGATCTCATCCGGGACTCCGAACAACTTTTGGTTTGCTGCATACTCATATTCATACAACCCTAGCATCACCGAACCTTAAGTGTGTAGACCCTACGGGTTCGGGAGACATGTAGACATGACCGAGACGGCTCTCCGGTCAATAACCAACAGCGGGATCTGGATACCCATGTTGGCTCCCACATGCTCCTCGATGATCTCATCGGATGAACCACGATGTTGAGGATTCATGCAACCCCGTATACAATTCCCTTTGTCAATCGGTATGTTACTTGCCCGAGATTCGATCGTTGGTATCCCAATACCTCGTTCAATCTCGTTACCGGCAAGTCACTTTACTCGTACCGTAATGCATGATCCCGTGACCAAACACTTGGTCGAGCTAATTATGATGATGCATTACCGAGTGGGCCCAGTGATACCTCTCCGTAATGCGGAGTGACAAATCCCAGTCTCGATCCGTGTCAACCCAACAGACACTTTTGGAGATACCTGTAGTGCACCTTTATAGTCACCCAGTTACGTTGTGACGTTTGGTACACCCAAAGCACTCCTACGGTATCCGGGAGCTACACGATCTCATGGTCTAAGGAAAAGATACTTGACATTGGAAAAGCTCTAGCAAAACGAACTACACGATCTTGTGCTATGCTTAGGATTGGGTCTTGTCCATCACACCATTCTCCTAATGATGTGATCCCGTTATCAATGACATCCAATGTCCATAGTCAGGAAACCATGACTATCTGTTGATCAACGAGCTAGTCAACTAGAGGCTCACTAGGGACATATTGTGGTCTATGTATTCACGCGTGTATTACGATTTCTGGATAATACAATTATAGCATGAATAAAAGACAATTATCATGAACAAGAAAATATAATAATAATCCTTTTATTATTGCCTCTAGGGCATATTTCCAACAAATATATCTCAATTCTGTTGGCGAGAAGTAATATAAGGAACCAAAGATGCAAGTGGCCATTTGAATGATCTCGAAAAAACTCAAGTGCTGCAGCAACATGTAGATCGTAATCAAGTTGCCTTGCAGGAGAGAAGTTGAATTCAAACAAGGCTCCAGCAGTATTTTCTAGTGGACGCATCATGTAGTTCCCAGCCTGCTGCCTTTTGTAGGGAATCAACTTTGGAAAACAGAATAGAGTCAATGGTAGTATGGGTATAATGTGTCCTGTATAAGCAAGTTGGATACGGTCCAGCCAACAATAGACTATAGATAACGTGAGCATGCATGTATGCAAGACGTTGCCAATAGATGATACCCAAGTTACCAAGGTAAACTGCAGAATACCGGGGTCCCATTGCCTTTCAGAAAAATATGCCCTCTTGTACGTGCAAGTTAGAGCACCAAAACTGGCAACCACTTCAGTCCCTTGAATCAAAAAGGAATTTCCCTTGTCCTGCTCCTTTAGATGTTCAAAACCAATTACAATAAAGACTGTAATTCCCAGGTGCACCACTATACCGGCACACACACACACAGGGTTTTCCCAAGAGCCAGCAAGGGAGAAGAATGAAGTGTCTAATTCCAGGATCCCACTGTGTTGCAGCTGAAAGCTCAAGTCCATGATTAAGAGAATATTTCACAGCAGGAACAGAAAAACATGACACCCGTGCGATTGAAAGAAACTTAATAGCGCTGAGGCATCACTAGTAGAAAAACGGTCAAATCTGAGACACATTAGTGCCGGTTTGATTTTGAGCCGGCACTAATGTGTCCATTAGTGCAGATTCCAACGGCTAGCCGGCCACTGTCATTAGTACCGGTTCGTGGCGAACCTTTAGCACTGGTTCGTGCCACGAACCGGTACTAAAGAGAGATGTGGCAGGATGTTGTCAGTCTGGGGCCCCTCCAGCACCTTTAGTACCGGTTCGTGGCACGAACCGGTACTAAAGGTCGTTGTACATAAACCCTTTGTCCACCCGATCGCTCTGTTCTTCCCCTTTCCCGTCAGTTCCTCTGTTCTTCCCCTCTCTTCCTCGAGCTCATCACAAATTTTGCCCAAAATTTGTCAAGATTTGAAGGCCCCCATCCATTCAAATGATCACAAAGGTTAGCAACTTTGTCCTTTCATCTCTCATTGCTAGATTAGCTCTTGCAATGCTTTGTATAGTGATTAATTTGTGAGTTTAGTAATTTGGGAGGAATTATATGTGCTAGTATTTGATTTATATGCAATTTGAGGTCAAAAATAACACTTAGTTTGCATATGTAGGTGTGGTTTCCTTAGTGCCTTCTAAATCTCCGTCGTAACCACCGTCGATCGCCCGCACCGTCCCGTCGCCGGCACCACCTTGTGGTGAGGCTCTTGTTCATGAATGTTTTACATTACCAAATTGATGTTTGTGTGATTTGGATATATAGTTACTCGTATAATTATCTTACCCGTACGTTGTTTGTTATACATAGTGCCATGGTTTTGATATCCGTCCCCGTCGGCCCTCGTCCTTGTTATGATTCGGATGTGGTATATTCTCTTTTAAAACTAGTTGTTGCATTTCGTGTTTATGACAAATTATGCCCATCAAGTTGACATAGTTATTTTTATCTAGGAGGTATGTGAACCGGAAAATCCAACCGACCCTATTGTCGAGAGGTTAAATTTAGTTAAAAGAGAAAATGAGTATTTGAAATAAAAATTGAAAAGAATTGAGGGGGAGAAGATGGAATTGGAGTTGCATGTTGCCGATGTCGTCGATGATCATAAGATCAAGATGGAGAAAATGCGGTTGAAGATTAGAAAGATTAGAAAATATGCCATTGATAGTGTGGCTTGGTATCATTATGATGTTGGATCAATTGTTACATTGGTTGCGATCTTGATCATATTTGTTGTTGCATTTAAATTCTTTAGCTAGAGAGTTATTTGTATGTTGCATTTAATTAAGTGTTGTATATGAACTTTATGTATGAACTTGTATTAATTTGGTCTATTCGGTGTTGTGTAATGAAGATGAGCCGACAATGGATGTATGATGACCGATGCTCTCCCGAGCTCATTAATGGCGTGCATACTTTTCTGCTTGCCGCTGAGGCAAACAAGCGGGCGGATGGTTTTATGCCTTGTCCATGTGCTGGTTGTAAGAATGGTGACAATTATTCAACGTCAAGAACCATTCACGTCCTGCTATTTGAGTCCGGTTTCATGCCCCACTATAATGTTTGGACCAAGCACGGATAAAGAGGGGTTATGATGGAAGAAAATGAAGAAGAAGAGGACGAGACAGCTATCCTGGCCATGGATTCCTTGAATACGATGATACAACAATGCGGGAAGAAGCTGAGCCGGCAATGCGGGAAGAAGCTGAAGAAGAGGCATCAGATGAGCCCGCTGATGATCTAGGTCGGGCCATTGCCGATGAAAAGAGAAACTGCACAAGTGATTTGGAGAGGAAGAAGTTGCAGCGCATGTTAGAGGATCACAAGAAATTGTTGTACCCGAATTGTGAAGCTGACAAAAAAAAGTTGGGAACCACACTGGAATTGCTGCAATGGAAGGTAGAGAATGGTGTATTTGACAAGGGATTTGGAAAGTTGCTGGTAATGATAAAGAATATGCTTTGAAAGGACAATGAATTGCCCGAGAGTACGTATGAAGCAAAGAAGGCTGTCTGCCCTCTAGGGTTAGAGGTGCAGAAGATGCATGCATGCCCTAATGACTGCATCCTCTACCATGGTGAGTACAAGGATTTGAATGCTTGCCCGGTATGTGGTGCATTGCGTTATCAGTTCAGTCGCGATGACCCTAGTGATGTCGAGGGTGAGCGCCCCAGGAAGAAGATTCCTGCCAAGGTGATGTGGTATGCCCCTATAATACAATGGTTGAAAGGTTTGTTCCAAAACAAAGAGCATGCGAAGGCGATGCGGTGGCATAGAGAAGACCGTAAGAAAGAGGGAAAGTTGAGAGTACCCGCTGACGGTTCGCAGTGGAGAAAAATCGAGAGAAAGTACAGGGAGGAGTTTGCAGGTGACCCATGGAACGTATGGTTTGGTCTAAGAGCAGATGGCATTAATCCTTTTGGGGAGCAGAGCAACAACCATAGCACGTGGCATGTGACTCTATGTTTGTATAACCTTCCTCCTTGGTTGTGCATGAAGCGGAACTTCATTATGATGCCAGTGCTCATCCAAGGCCCTATCCAACCCGGCAACGACTTTGATGTGTACCTAAGGCCATTAGTTGAAGAACTATTACAGCTATGGAATGGAACAGGTGTACGTGCGTGGGATGAGCACGGACAGGAAGAATTTGACCTAAAGGCGTTGCTGTTCGTGACCATCAATGATTTGCCTTCTCTCAGTAACCTTTCAGGACAGACAAACAAGGGATACCGCGGATGCACGCACTGTTTGGATGATACCGACAATATATATTTGGAGAGTTGTGGGAAGAATGTGTACCTGGGACATCGTCGGTTTCTTTCGAGCAGGCATCCTGCAAGAAAGAAAGTCAAGCATTTCAAAGGTGAGGCGGATCACTGGACGAAGCCTCGCCACCGTACTGGTGCTGATGTACATGATATGGTCAAGGATTTGAAGGTAATCTTTGGAAAGTGTCCTGGCGGACAACCTGTTCCGAAGGACGCCGACGGACGCGCACCCATGTGGAAGAAGAAATCTATATTTTGGGACCTGCCATATTGGAAAGACCTAGAGGTCCACTCCGCAATCGACGTGATGCACGTGACGAAGAATCTTTGCGTGACCCTGCTTGGCTTCTTGGCCGTGTATGGGAAGACAGAATACACACGAGAGGCACGGGAGGACCAGCAACATATGCACGGAAAAGACGACATACATCAGGGTCAGAAGGTAATCGATCCAGAAATAATACCAAGGTTACAGAATGATTTGGTGCAATGTCTTGTCAGTTTCGAGTTGGTGTTCCCACTATCCTTCTTCAACATCATGACGCACGTCCTAGTTCACCTTTGCGAAGAGATTAACATTTTGGGTCCTGTATTTCTACAAAATATGTTCCCCGTTGAGAGGTTCATGGGAGTCTTGAAAAAATATGTTCATAACCATGCTAGCCCAGAAGGAAGCATCGCGAAGGGCCATGAAAATGAGGAGGTCATTGAGTTTTGTATTGACTTTATTCCTGACCTTAAGCCGATTGGTGTTCTTGAATCGCGGCATAAGGGCAGACTGGATGGAAAAGGCACGCTAGGAGGGGATCAAAGAATATGTATAGACGGGCATTCTCTCACTGAAGCACACTACACACTTCTACAGAATTCCGCCTTGGTGGCTACGTATATGGAGGAACACAAGAATTTTCTACACTCCAAACACCCGGAGAAGTCTGACGACTAGATTACACGTGAACAAACGAGGACTTTCGCCGGTTGGTTGCAGAAACGTGCCATGCATGATGGCGATATTGAAGATGACCTGTACTCGCTGTCCCAGTTAGCATCTTCGAATATAATGACTTTCAAAGGGTACCAGATAAATGGGAATACATTTCACACGATCGTCCAAGATAAGAAGAGCACCAACCAAAACAGTGATGTCTGCTTTGATGCAACAACCAACACGGGAAAGGAAACATATTATGGTTACATAGAGGACATATGGGAACTTAACTATGGAGGTGGTTTGAAGGTCCCTTTGGTTCAGTGCAATGGGTCAATATGACACGAGGCAGGGTAACGGAAGACCCGCAGTACAGAATGACAACAGTGGATCTCAATAATCTTGCGTATGAAGACGAACCATTCGTCCTAGCCAATGATGTAGCGCAGGTTTTTTATGTGAAAGACATGTCTACCAGGCCGAGAAAAAGAAAAGATAAGGAAGTGAATGGATCATACGACGAGACAAACCGCCACATAGTTCTTTCAGGGAAAAGAAACATCGTGGGAGTGGATGACAAGACAGACATGTCAGAGGATTATGAAAACTTGGATGAAATTGCTCCATTCACAGTGAATATTGACCCGAGCATCCAGTTAAATGATGAAGATTTTCCATGGCTACGGTGCAAAGGGACACACACGAATAAAAAGTTTCACACCCAAAGATCTGGGATGTGATCGGCTTCACTATCATCACTTTCTTCTGTGTTTCACACCCAGGACGGAATCTCTGTAATAGTTAGGGTAGTTATGTGTTTTGGCATTTGAAACGCGAAGAAATTTTATGTACAAACAAATTCTTTCATGCATTTACTGATTTTTCAGTTAAATGACCCTGAAATTGAAAAGCATTTCAAATGAACTCAAAAAAGTTTAAAAGTTGGCATGGTATCATAATTTCACCCACATAGCATGTGCAAAAAAGTAGAGAGGGTTACGGCAAAACTGGATGCACTTCGTGTACAAAATGGACAATCTCTTTCGAAGTATCAGGGTTTCGGACGAAAACTCATCTGTTACAAAGGCATTTCATTTTTTAAATAACCTAAGCATTACTAAATTGAATATAATGATAAAACACACTAATATTAAACATAAGAAAAAAGAATCACTGAAAAATCAATTTTCAAAGTTAAGTTATTCACAAACTAGTGATTCACACAAATTTCAAATAATTCAAAATTTAAACTATTCAAATTTGAAAACTAGCGGCACTAACCTAAAGCAAAAATATTCACAAAGAAACTCTATATACAGCAAAAAACAACTCAAAATAAATCTTTCCCTAATAATAAAGCACAAATTGACTCCGTGGGTTCACCGTCACAATATGCTTTCTTATTATAATTTTACGCTTTCAGTTTGAATTTAAAACATATATGCGAGGTGGTACTAATTCAGATTCAGGGAACACGTCGCAAAATTCGTTCATCAATTTTTAGAACGCACGCGCGCTTCTGGGCACGTCCGCCACCCTTCCCCCCCTTGGGTCTGAGCCCGCTGCAATGTGGCCCAAGAAATCAGGAGAGAAAAAGAAAGGTTGCACTTGGGGATCGAACCCTGAACCTTCTTGCCTTCGAAACTCGTACAATCCACGAAGCTAGGACACAGTTGTACTTATAAAAGTGGATTCTTTCCTCTGTTAAAAATCCCAGCTTGCTTATAGCAGAAGCCTCTAAGAACGGAAGGAAATAAAAGAAGAAAAGTCAATCTTCACTCAGGAAAGGAAAGAAATTAAAAGGGGGAATAAATATAGCCTTGCCTCAAGAAAGAAAATAATTGAATGAAGGAATAAAGTTCGCTTTATCTCTGAAAGGAAATAAATAAAAAGAGGAAAAGGTATTAAAAGAATGGAGGAATAAATTTAGCCTTGCCTCAAGAAAAAAGATTAGTTCGTCTTGCCTCCGAAAAGAAAGGAATAAAAAAATGTCCCTCATGTCTGTTAAGGAGAAAACCTTGGGCATACCTCCTGATTCAGTTGCACTCCAAATCCAATTACTCATAAAAAGTGCTCACCTTTAATTGTTTTTGTGTCATTTATGCATCTTAAAATATTTGTGTAGTGCTAACAAAAGTGTTCATTTATCAAAATAATGTTTTTATAATTTAAAAAATACTAATTCTTTTCTCAAAATGAAAAAACATGTAACTCTAAAAAGTGTTCACATGCTTAAAAATATATTCGCAATTTAAAAAATATTCACTCTCTTTAAAATACTATGTGATTTGAAAAGTGTTTGTGTTTAAAAAAGAATGTTGATGCATTTTCCAAAAAAAATACCATTTTAAACCGAGAGGGCGTAAGAGTTGTATGAACTAGGCGTAGGCCATAGCTCGGGAAGGACAGCTGGCATGCCTAGCTCGACGATATTAGTTTTAAATCTATTAGACATTGACTAGCGATGGTGTGGTTTAGTGATAGGTGTGAGTGCGGTGGCCGAGATTATCACCTTGGGGTTGACCACGTTAGGACGCACTGCGATCACTTGGACACCATGGCATGATCGGTGAAGGTTGGAAGAAGAATAAGCGACAATACGGATGAGACACTATGTTCAAATAGATAACATGGACCTGCGAAGGGGTTTTGAGTCATGCTTATTGTGACATGAGTGTCATTTTTACTCCCATTGCAACGCACGGGCATGTTTGCTAGTAAAACAAAAATAAATAAAGCAAAAAAAATTAAAGCAAAAAAAAAATTAAAGCAAAAAAAATTTAAGAACATAAAAAAGCCTGCCTAATGGGCCAAAGCGGCCTGCATACGACTAGAAACACAACATTTTGTTGGGCCAGGATGCAGGCCTGCAAAGGCCCAGTAGGCCCACAGGGCAGCACAGAACAAGCAGGCCCAGTAGGTCTGCTATGGAGAGGAGCTCGAGAGAGCTACCGCACTGGGGCTTATAAACCAGTGTGGGCGCCCCTCGGCTAGCGAGATGGGACTAAACTTGCCGCACGAACCTGCGCCAGCACACACCTTTAGTACCGGGTCGTGGCACCAACCGATACTAAAGGGGGGGGGGGTCTTTAGTACAGGTTGGTGCCACGACCCGGTACTAAAGGGGGGGCGCTTCCCGCCGCTTGGCCTGGCCAAAACGGACCTTTATTACCGGTTGGTGGCTCCAACCGGTACTAAAGGTCCATCCTATATATACAACACTTGAAAAAATTCAGTTTTTCTCTGTTCTTCCCTCTCCGTCGACGACATGCCGCGCCTGCCCCGATCGACGCCGTCGCTGCACCGGACGTGTCCCCGCCCCAGTCGCCGTCGCCTCCCCGGCCATCCCCGTCCCCGTCGTCCCCGGCCGTCCCCGGCCCCGTCGTCGTTCCCATCGCCGCGCCCCGCCCCGTTGTCGCTCCCCGTCCCGTCGTCGCCGCCCCGTCCCGTCGCCCCGTCGTTGCCGCCCCGTCGTCGCCTCGCTAGTGAGCTCATGCCCCGGCCACCATGTCCACACACACACACATTAGTTTTTTCTTATAAATTTTAGTTATAGAAATTTTTCTGTTTTTTAGTTATAGAAATATCTATAGAAATGTTAGAAATTTTTCTGTTTTTTAGTTATAGAAATATTAGAAATGTTTGTTATATATATATAGAAATGTTATAATTTTTTTCTTTTCTTAGTTATAGAAATATTTATAGAAATGTTAGCAATTTTTCTGTTTTTTAGTTATAGAAATATTAGAAATGTTAGTTATATAATCAGAAATGTTAGAAATTTTAGAATTAGTTTTAGTTAGATGAATTAGATTAATGTCAAATTATTAGAATTTGCATATAGAATTTTAGTTATCACAATCCAATCATTTAAAAAATGTTACTTTTCGCCGGCATATAGTATTTGTTCTCGACGATATGCCCGGCCCGCATCCTCGCCGTCGTCCCGTTCGGGACGACGTCATGCTTCAGAGGACCCATGTCCGGGACTGGGCTCCGCCGGGCTGGCACTGGGAGGTGCTACCTGGAGGGACGCGCCGCTTGGTGAGGAACCCGGCCTCGGGTCCCGTCGTCAACCCTGATCTCCTTTGGTGGCGTTCGCGTGGGCCACATTTGGTGCAGAGGCAGCCGGCCCCGCCGAAGGTAGTGCGTCGCCATGTCAGGGAGGAAGACGAGCACGTCCATCGCTACATGGCTGCTATGGATGATGTCAGGTTCTCCACTACTTGGCAGGTTCTTTGGGCAGATGACTGGAGATATGATCCTGTGATGGTTCCTTCTCTTTGGGTGTCCACCGTCCGTGCCCCAGGAACCGCGAGTGGTGCCCTAGATTCTTCTGTAGTACTCGATCTTTATTAGGTACCTAGCCAGTGATGTATTCGATATATAACATTCGAGACGATCTTTTCGAGAGTATATATATTATTCAAGACGATGATGTATTCAAGATTATATATTAATTGAGATGATGCATATATTATGTACTATATGATTCGGTTTTTCCTTATTGATTGCATCCATGCATTGTAATTTGAATACTAAATTGTTTTATATTTCTTCTGTATTAGTTAATTAAAAGCTATGGCGGACAATACCGGCAGAGAGAGAGAAGAGGAATTGTTCGACATCATACGCTGCCCTCGTAGGCTAGATGATCTGAATGAAGCAGATGACGACTCCCAATATCTGAACAATACCGGAGAGGGTGATGAAAGGATATTCGATCTCGACGACCGAGCTGATGAAGTCATGAACTATGATTATGATTATGATGACATAGACAATGTTTATGATGACACAGACAATGCCAATCTTCAAATAACAAAGACTACCGGCAAGGTATATTTATATAAGCAGGCATCTGGTGATCATCACATGTTTTATTTTATTTGAAGATATATTAACGAATTGATCTTTCTTCTTTCAGCCCTCCGGATCGAGCAAATCTGCTTCTATAGACAGCAGGACAAAGCGAGACCCGGGCAAAAAGTTGAAGGAGGGTGTAAAGTACAACATCGACTCCGTCAAACCTAGTGGCGAACCCCTCACGCCTAAGAACATTGCGAACAAGTGGACTCGTCAGTGCGGAGTTCTTGTGAAGGACCTACTCCCGATCTCCATTCAAGAATGGAAAGAGCCAAAAACTAAACGTCCAGGTGTTACTTGGGTCGACGACAGAGCAAACAAACCCTTTGGGAATCTCTGATGGAACATTTCATCCTACCAGATTATTTCACTAAAGCAGATGTGGACAAAGTCAAGGGCGCTACTCTTAAGAAGATGGCAATTGCATTCAACACCCACAAGAAAACTGTATGGGCCAACTACCTCACTGCAGAAAGGAAGACTCCAGAATTCACGGGGACACTGGAGAAGCAAAGAGAACACTGGGACGATTTTGTGAAATTCAAGGATTCAGAATTATCTAAGGAACGGTCGATAAAAAACAAGGCCAATGCCGCAAAAAAGACGCAGTTCCATAGGCTGGGTCTAGGTGGCTACACGGTGGGAATGCCTAAGTGGGATAAGTCTGAGCAAGAGATGGAGGATGCAGGGGTCACTCCGGTTACTAGGAGCTGGCCCCCCAGGTGCAGAACTTGGTTCTAAGCGCATGGGGGGCGTTGGACCCGAAGACATGCCTGGTTCCGCTGAAGGCAAGTCTAAAAGGAGCCGAAGAAAAGATACTTGATGCAATAGAAGAAGCTCGAACGAGGGTGTTCACGCCCAACAGAGAGCACGACGAGCTTACGCGCGCCCTCGGAAATCCTAAACACCCGGGAAGAACACGAGGCAAGGGCGTTATTCCCTGATATGAGGGCTTTTCGGACTGGAATGACGACTACAAGTCACATGCAAGAAAGAAGATGGAGGAGGAGAAGAAGAGGAAGCTGGAGGAAGAGCAGAGGAAGCAGGACGCAGAACGCCTTCAAGGCCTAGGAGCAAGGCACGCGGACTTGGCACTCGAATTCCAGCAGCCGCAGCAGATCGACTCACTTAGCCAGGAAAGGGGGTCTTAGCAGCGGCAGCAGCAAGCGGATGATCGTCCAGCATTGGATAGCACCGTCCCATCCATGCCGAGAAGCAGCGATGGTTCTGCCCCGGGCGACACACTACTGGATACATACCCTGTGGATGACATTATACAGAACACTAACTGTGAGCTACACTCCAAAATGAAGAATATATCCATGAAGGTGGCGGACGACGTTGCTTTTACAATTACCCCCGAAGCAACCTTCCATTGCATCCCGATTCCAGAGGGCTATGCTCGTGTCATGGTTGATGAAGTGGTGGAGCCATATTCGAGGCTAGCACTTGATATTCCTGGAGGTGAAGACGAGCGCACACTAGGAGAGGCCATACATTGTATCATCCTATGGAGAAAGTATTGCATCATCTTTCCAAGTCCACCGACACCGCGTCGTCTGCCGACTCCTCCTTGAAGTCCGCCACCGAGTCAGCAGACTCCTGCTCCTCCAAGTCGACGAACGCGTGAGCCGACTCCTCCTCGAAGTCCGCTACCTCCTCCAAGTCCCCGAACGCATGAGCAGACTCCTGCTTCAAGTCCAACACAACGTAAGGCCACTCCTCCGGTTTCAAGTCTGACACAACGTTAGGCCACTCCTCCTGCTTCAAGTCTGGCACAGCGTCATCCAAGTTAGTCGTCTCCGCCATCTCAGCAATCGCAGAAGAGACACTCCGCGGCTATGGTGTGTAGCGGTATGAGTCGAGGTAGTACAGGAAGTACAGGTGGAGAAAAGCGATATAAATATGGTCCAAGCCACGCTCCTCTTCCTCAGAGGCCTTACGACATGACCGAGGAGCAAAACGCAGCCATAGTGCAGGCCCAAGTGGACGCCCATTTTGGACCGAAACCGGCACCGATGCCAAAGGAGAAAGTGCTTGAGAAAACGATTGACCACTTCATTCGTATGGCTAGAGCACTGATACGTCTCCAAGGTATCTACTTTTCCAAACACTTTTGCCCTTGTTTTGGACTCTAACTTGCATGACTTGAATGAAACTAACCCGGACTGACGCTATTTTCAGCAGAACTACCATGATGTTGCTTTATGTGTAGAAAAGAAAAGTTCTCGGAATGACCTGCAAATCCACGGAGGGACTTTTCAGAATTAATAAGAATTTTTGGCAAAATAATCAGGGCTAGGGGGCCGAAGGCCTGTCCACGAGACAGGGGGGGCGTGCCCCCCTAGGGCGCGCCCCCCTATCTCGTGGGCCCCCCGGACCTCCTCCGACCTCAACTCCAACTCCATGTATACCGTCTCGCGGAGAAAAAAATCAGAGAGAAAGTTTCATCGCGTTTTATGATACGGAGCCGCCGCCAAGCCCTAATCTCTCTCGGGAGGGCTGATCTGGAGTCCGTTCGGCGCTCCGGAGAGGGAGATTCATCGCTGTCGTCATCACCAACCATCCTCCATCACCAAATTCATGATGCTCACTGCCGTGTGTGAGTAATTCCATCGTAGGCTTGCTGGACGGTGATGGGTTGGATGATATTTACCATGTAATCAAGTTAGTTTTGTTAGGGTTTGATCCCTAGTATCCACTATGTTCTGAGATTGATGTTGCTATGACTTTGCTATGCTTAATGCTTGTCACTAGGGCCCGAGTGCCATGATTTCAGATCTGAACCTATTATGTTTTCATGAATATATGTGTGTTCTTGATCCTATCTTGCAAGTCTATAGTCACCTATTATGTGTTATGATCCGACAACCCCGAAGTGACAATAATCGGGACACTTCTCGGTGATGACCGTAGTTTGAGGAGTTCATGTATTCATTATGTGTTAATGCTTTGGTCCGGTTCTATATTAAAAGGAGGCCTTAATATCCCTTAGTTTCCACTAGGACCCCGCTGCCACGGGAGGGTAGGACAAAAGATGTCATGCAAGTTCTTTTCCATAAGCACGTATGACTATTTACGGAATACATGCCTACATTACATTGATGAACTGGAGCTGGTTCTATATCACCCTATGTTATAACTATTGCATGAGGAATCGCATCCGGCATAATTATCCATCACTGATCCATTGCCTACGAGCTTTTCATATATTGTTCTCCCCTTATTTACTTTTCCGTTGCTACTGTTACAACTACTACAAAAACCCAAAAACATTTATCTTTTTTGTTGCTACTGTTACCATTACTATCATACCTAATTTGCTACTAAATACTTTGCTGCAGATACTAAGTTATCCAGGTGTTGTTGAATTGACAACTCAACTGCTAATACTCAAGAATATTCTTTGGCTCCCCTTGTGTCGAATCAATAAATTTGGGTTGAATACTCTACCCTCAAAAGTTGTTGCGATCCCCTATACTTGTGGGTTATCAAGCACCAGCTCCCAAGCCTATTGACTCGGACTATGAGCGCCAAATCAGGAAGCTACATCGAGCACGGCTATAGAAGGAAGCAAGCTCGAGCTCGAGCCAACAAGCTGCTGGCAAAAAATGCGGGAAAACCGTTCCCCAACTGGGAGAACAGCAGCGCAATTGACCCCCCCACTTGTTGTGCCAACAACACATGACAGTACGCGCGCCCAATATTATTATGGGCAAACCGTTAACGTTCCCAAGCTGGGGATGTGGTAATAACCGAGGAGCATATAATGCAGGCTGAAATGCTCAAGATCATTATTGGACAAATCCTCAAAATCGAGCCCATGCCTCGGCTTAGAGAGGAGGAAATAAAACGGAAATATGTCCGGGGCCAACCTTTGGTCGAGCCAGACAAGGTCAAGAACCTCCCAACACAATGTATGAGTTGCATCAATGGTACATGAACATTACCAAGATTTGCAATCGAGTGTCCCTCATGGTGAATGTCAAGCATGAGCATTATTTCCATGAGAAAGCTCTGTCCGTTGAGTATTCAGAACTATTTCAATTATACAATCAAGACGCACTCGACAAGTCTATCGTCAGTTGCTATTGTCTGTAAGTGATTTCTTTCTATAATTTAAGTCTCAAGCTAGCTATGTAGTGATCATTTTGATCAATCGTTACATGTAATTATCCTCACTATATTCTTTTTTGTGGTATTATATGCAGGATGAAGATGTATGAAATGAAAAAATCTGGACGCTATGGCATTGGGTTCATTGACCCAAATACCATTAATGAGTACACATGGAATATTCCAAGTTTTCAAGCAAGTTTAGAGGAAAGCATGCTAGAGTTCTTGAAGCGCCTCAATACCAATGAAGATATACTACTTCCTTACAACTTTCTGTGAGTCACACTATCTTGTACTACAAATTCTGTTTTTGCTTACTAGCTAGCTAGATGTTAATAATTAAGTGTATACGGTTTACGATAGTTGATTAATTTTATGCACATGCCCGGTTAATTAAGACATGCAAACGTGTGCGCATGCAGTTTCCACTGGATCTTGTTAGACATTAAAGTTGACAAAGGAACAGTTGAAGTACTGGACTCACTACTTAAAGAAGATAAAGACTACACCATCGTGAAGGGGATAGTCAACAGGTAATTTCAATCATTATTAATTATATCTCGGCCTATTATTAGTTCGTCATTTCCTGATATGAACTATTTAATAACCCCTTTATTAATTTTCTTTGCCGGCGGGCAGGGCTTGGGCAAAGTTCATCAAGGTGACTCCAAGCAAATGGGCAAAAAAGTTATTTTGGCATCGACCAAAGGTAAGTAATTAAGTGGTACTAGCTAGCTATACCATCTCTTTAATTCTTGTTTCAATACCATTAATTAATTATCATGCTTGATTAATCATTATCTGGTTCAATTCCATTCTCGTAAAGGCCCTGAAGCAGGCGCAGGGGAATGATCTGTGTGCACTCTACGTTTGCGAGAACATTCGCATGATGGCGTCCGAAAGGAGCAGATCTCATAGACAGGACTAGGTACGTTTGTCAGAACACTATTCACACCATTATCGATATCTAGTCACACAACTAATACACATGCATATTGATCTCCTTCTTAACAGTTCAGAGAGGTGCAGGATAAGCTCCTACCAGCGGACCGCATACTAGCACTTCAAGAGGAAATAGCCGGATTTTTGCTCGACCAGGTTATAGATCCCAAAGGAGAATACTATTACCCGCTACCGCCCCCACGAACCACCTGTCATCGTGCTCCAAAGGCACCAAGGCAACATGTAGGAGAAATTGTATATGTATATACATGTGTATGTGTGAATAATTAATGGTGTTGGTTGTGAGACACTCGATGATATATATATATATATATATATATATATATATATATATATATATATATATATATATATATATATATATATATATATATATATATATATATATATGCGGTTCTACGTACGAGAAAATCTATTTATATATGCATAATGTGTACAATTTGTAGTATCGTAAAATACCAGCAAACAAAAAAGAATTAAATGGAAAATAAAGCCAAAACCCACCCAAACAGTTAGTACCGGTTGGTGTTACCAACCGGTACTAATGTCCTACACGCACCCGGGCCTGGCTCGTGCCACGTGGTGGCTCTTTAGTGCCGGTTGCCGAACCGGCACTAAAGGTCGTTACGAACTGGCACTAAAGGCCGGTTCTGCACTAGTGCATTGAACATCAAAGATTCCTGGGTCCCATAGTCTAGTAGCTAAACTTGTTACCCTAGGAAGCACCCATTGTTCCACATTTTGAAGTCCGAAGATGGAAATTGAATCCCCTATCAAAGAGCTCCATCGAGACAAGCTGGTAACTAGAAACACCGGAAACCATATCTTCATTGGCAAGAGAATGGGAATAATGGGGTGAAGTACTCCTATAAACAATGCTCTTCCTTCTGTATATAGTGATGTTACTCTTCTTTTGTTAACAAAGGGTTCACAGGGTTCAGAAACATCGAGGAGGGCTTCAACTTGAAGTGTCACATAGCGAACAAGGAGAACCGGGTAAGCAGAGTTACCGGCACCATATCCATGTTGCCAAACTGTAACTTCCGCTAGGGTGATCTCCAATTACACTTCCATTGGGCATTATCCTCCATAGAAGAGACCATAAGAAGAATAGTTGTAGAACAACTTGGCAATAATTTTAGGACTTTAACTCCTCTCAAGGTGAACTGGGCACAAGTGAGCATAGCTTCACATCCTTTGGCGCGATCAGAAGGTACGGCTGAAGCTAGAAGACAATATAGATGAACCGGTTGCACAAGATAAAAATGCCATTCAATAGTCATCAGTTCAGTGTACTCATCGAATAGGAGGTCCGTGGACAAAAGTCCAGCTTCCCAATTAAGCATTGAAGTGAAAACCTCACTGGTAGCACGAAACTGGTTGTAAGCTTCAAAAATTGTACTGGCCAGTTGCACATATTTATTATGCGTGCATCATTTCTTAAGCATCTGGAATAGATCATCCTTCTTTAAGTGATCTTGTCACCAAGAATTAATTAAAGGAAGCAAAAAACTTTCTGCACCAATGGACAAAATGTCAACTTCATGAGTCATATGCCAAATAGCCATGCATGTCTCACGTGAAGCTGTATTGGTATGCTTGCTGAAGAACGAAGGCCATGGTGTTGGTCGGATCTCCTGTCCTTGTGCCTTCTGACCCATTATCATATCCGACATGAGCACGATTGTCAACACGTAGGCAGCATCGGCAGAGCTTTTGAACAAACAACTGGTGGGTATCATCGTGATGAGCTTAAATTCAGGAATCACTCTCTGTGGCGGGGCTGGCATACGCCAAAGGACCATGGACACTGACATGGAGTCGTAGTCATCCCTACCACGGGCCAGATCACCCATCGAGCAGAAGGCAGGCGTTGGTGCAGCGACATGGACGCTGTCGATGTCGAGGTCCTCATCGCACATGGCAGGGGAGGCAGGCACGACAGGTGCAGCGACGTGGACGGTGTCAATGTCGAGGTCCTCGCTGCACACGGCAGGGGAGCCAATCACGGTAGGTGCAGCGACATGGACGATGTCATTGCAATTCAGACACTCTGTCGAGCGCATGGTAGGTGTCGGAGCAGCAAGCTTGCTCGCATCGATGTTGTTGTCCTGTTTTCCATGGTCGTAGCCATCGCCACACTCCTCGGCACATATCGCCTCATCCTGCATGATCTCTTCCTCCCTTATCCGAGCAAGACACGATGCTCTGGTGCTGCTAGACGGAGATTGCGACTGCACGACTGCTTGAATATCCTTGTGCAGCCCCTCGATGTACTGGTTGACAAAGCACTTGATGCTTAGGTTGGGGTTGATATCCAGAACGCGTTGTACGCATTCCCAGAACGACACCGTGTACTCGGCCATGGTTGCGGTTTGCTTCTGTTCGAGCAGCAAGCACAAGTGAAGGTTGTACTCTGGAGACATGTCCTGGATGTCGAGGAGGCAGGCACACTCGTAGATGCATCGGCCATGCATGGCGAGAGTTCATGCTGTCGCGCTTCTTGATCGAAGTTGAACCACCGCCTCCACATGGTGGACTCTCTGGAACACGGAAATCTTCACCACGCCATACACTGTAAACACCTGCTGCAACGTCTCCTCACTCATCGGGTAATACACATGGTGCACAGTGACATGGAGAACGCCGCCGGTGAACACCTCTTGCTTGCTCGACATTTTGTCAAACACCTGATGGGCAGGAAGTGGCTCGTGATTGTTTTCTTGTCTATGTGCTGGCGGTTTGAATGTCGATGTCCTCCCACTCCAAGCTGATCCAACCTAGCCCAGGGATTTTGTGTGATTCATGAAAGCGAACCGCACCCAGGGAAGTGGGTGTTACGAATCTGGCGAGAGAGTTGAGGAACACACAGTGAAAGCAAAATTTTGAGGAAATTTTGGGGCTCTAATTACCAAATTGTCACGACTCGATCGTGGAATGGATCGAGATTTGACAAATCACCTGAGTACCTTGGTAGTTTGGGATAATTCAGGGAGAATTAGGGTGAGGAATCAGAGAAGGGGCTGAGGAACAAGAGAGAACGGGAGGTGAGAAATCTTCAGAGTTCATTCATCTGCCACATGAGTCCCTTGGGGGTTACAAGTCTGGTACATATACACCTCCTACGACACACACACTGTTACCCGTTGGCCCATCTCAAGGCGCAGGTCCATTTTACAAACCATACGGTAACAGCCCACAGAGGGAGTGTTACACGCGAGTCCTTCCTTAGTCTCGCCACCCCAACCTGTCAGCAGCTGGCACCGCCTAAGGTTGTAGGCCTTGCTCCTCTGCCCCGCCGGCGCCGCACCAGAAGCTCAAGGTGAGCTTGTGCACATGCACAACCCCTCCCCATCTCCATTCAGTTCATGTTACATGCAGTCAGACCATTTGGTTCAGATTTTTGGATGTGCAGATGAGGCCATTTGGTTCAGATTTTAGGATGGCCAGATGAGTCCCTTTGGTTCATATTTTTGGATGTACCCTGTACTGATTTCTATATGACATAGTTGAGGTAGTCCCTCTACCATTTTAAATATGTTCAGATGACATAGTTTAGGTAGTCTCCCACACTGTTTTTTTTCATGTTCATAAATTCAGATGACATGGATGAGGTTCAGATTTATATAAGAGAGCGTACAATCTTTTTAGAGGAAGTAGTCGCTGTACAGATTTATAAATGAGTGCATACAATCTTTTTTAGCACACACAATGACATGAACTTCTATATAGAATGTCCAACATGGTTGCTGAATGGAACATTGAGAATACAAGGATTGTCACCGAGTTGTTTGTCAAGCAAGTGAGAGCTGGAAATAGGACAAATACTCACTTGACCTCGAATGCATATGATGAGGTGGGGAGGGAATTCAAACTAATAACAGGGCTGGAGTACATCAATGACCAATTGAAGAACAAATGGGACAAACTAAGAGGTGAATACAACATATTCAAGAAACTTAAGTTGAAGGAGACAGGAGCGGGATGGGACATAGAGCGTAACACTGTGAAACAAGATGCGGAGTGGTGGAAGAAGGCAAAGATAGTGAGTTTTCATCCTCATGTTGTGCATACCATATCTTTCTTCTCTTTAATTGTTGTTAACAAATGCTATCATCATTGTATATTTACAGGACATTCCAGGTTGTTACAAGTTCAGGAAGCATGGACTTCGCAATGAACAGAACTTGCGCATCATGTTTGCAGACATCACAAGTGACCGTTCCGATCACTGGAATCCGACTTCTGGCATCCCCCTACTACCACCGCACTAATATCAAGTGCCATAAATCTTGAGCAAATAGAAGATGTTGATCTGTTGGAGAATACCCAAGAGACACCATCTCATGTTACGCCAAAGGTTAATAAAAGGCTTGGAAAGATCATTTGTGACACAAACAAGAAACCCAAGACCGCACAAGTCATGCAAGAGAAGATTACAGTGATTGGGGACATTTGTAAGCAATCACACTCGACATTTCAGTCGTTCTTTAAGCACGATGACACCACCTCTGTTGCATCTGTTATGAAAGAAGCATACTTGTGGTGTAATAGAAGGTAGTGATGAGCACTTCATTGCCTCTGAGCTTTTCATCAAAAGAGAGCAAAGAGAGATATTTCTAAGCATGAGTGTTGAAACTCGTTTGGGTTGGCTCAAGAGGAAGTTCAGCGTCAAGTACGGGAACTAGTTGTTTCCAATTTATGTCATATATGTGATGGTTGCTTATGTCCTATGGTACTGAACCATTTCGTATCCTATGTGTGAGGTTGAAAAATATTAAGTACTCAGTGTTGAACAATTGTTTCCTATAAGGCTTGTAATAACTGATTGGATAATATTTATGAAGTGGAGTTTCATCTTCATATTTCTTACTCACCATGCTAACCTTTGTTAGTTAATTCATTGGTTGTGTATGTGCAGTTGTCATCTGATAGTGACAGTGATGATGAAAACTATTATGAAATGAAGAAAAGAATGGTTAGTGCCCATGCACAAGAAATGAACATCATGTATCTGAGTGCATCTACCATATTTGAGAAGTATTGTGACAGTTGGGTGATGAAGGCCGATCCTAGGACATCTATCTTGAGTGGATTTGGATGGTTGCAAGAGACTATCAGTACACCGGGAGAGACCTTCACCATGCTTAGAATGAAGGCAACAATATTGTTTGAACTTCATGACTTGTTGAAGGATAATTATGGGCTGAGCCATTCCCCTTTTGTTAGTAGTTATGAGTCTCTTGCTATGTTCTTGTGGACCTTGGGGGCTGTGAATCAAATATATAGAAGAACCCAAAATCGTTTCAAGCATTCCACCAATACAATCCATCGTAAATTCCATGAAGTACTACTTTGTGTGGTGAAGATGTCAGCTGACTACATCAAGCCTAAGGACCCAGATTTTAGGACGGTGCATCCAAGGATTCGGAATGACAAAAGGGCTTATCCACACTTGAAAGACTGCATTGGTGCAATAGATGGGACTGACATTAGGGCTTCTATTCCCGATGAGGTACATCAGAAGAACAGGAGCAATAACTCAAAATGTGATGGCAATATGTGACTTCGATATGCATTTCACGTATGCATATATTGGTCGACCTGGTTCTATGCATGACACAACTGTGCTATATACCGCAATGCATATGGATAAGGCCACCTTTCCCCATCCTCCAAAGGGTAAGCATTCATATATAGCCTCTTTCATGTTTCGAGCTTTAGTTATGATTACATTTGGTTGAGGTGCGTCAATGAAAAAGTGTATTGTTCATTCTTGTGAGGTGTTGCTTCTTCCAGCTTCGGACTCACTCATATATTTGTTAGCATCCTTAATTTTTCAATTCACATGCCAAATGCACCAAAGCAATGCCAACTGGCGCACATTTAGGGAAGGAGAGAGAGAGATAGCATTGCTGAGATGGCGGTCGTAGACAGAAAAAGGGAGGAACTATTATTATAACACAATGATGCGTACAGAAGTACCCGAGGGATCTTTAGTTAACCCACTTGAAATAAAGGACATTGACATATAATAATAACAACTGAAAATAAAGGAAAGAAAATACGGGGACTCTCAGAAAGCACAAAGCGGATAACCTAGGTGTATGATGAGTTGTGTTCCTCTTCCTCTTTGGCATGCCTCAGTTAGTACCGCAGATCAGGTTAGCCTGAGCATGGCAGATCTGATAAGTGGGAGTGGGCTTGTAGGTCGTGAAGCAGGCCTTATACTCATCGTTGTAGCAGGCGACTGAGGCCATCGTGGTCATCAGCAGCTGTGCGGCGAACAGGGCCAGCATGAGAAGTGCGGCCATCTTAAGCATGGAGCTGGAAGCCATTGCAAGAGTGGACGGCTCGAAGCTCTAGCTGCAAACTGCAAGTGTTTTCTGGTGGCTTGGGTTGATCTGAGTGCTTGCTAGCATGGCCTCCTATTTATAGGCACAAGCGCTGCTTAGTTGGTCTTCCTTTGCCATGTATGATCCCACTCGATCTCACCGATAATACATACTGGAGATTATATTCCGTCCCTGCATCGATCATCCCATGCACGCATCATGATCATAGTTGACTTGGGAGATTCCCCATGCACGTGGCATGTCTCAAGCCAGCTGGTTGCATCTACGCTCAACTCCTACTTTACTACTTAGATAATCCTCGTGTATGCGCCATGCACTGAGTTCTAAAAATGCCGAAAGGTGCGACTAGTCTCAGACTTTAGTACACCTGAGTTTGCAAAAACATGAAAAATCGTTATAAAACAATATCGAAAAAATCTGAAATTTTGAGACAACAAACTTTGTCAAACGTTTGAGCTTCTTGCAAAATTTCAGCCAAAAATAATATCCGAGGAGCCAAAAATAATATCCGAGGGGCGCCGGCGAGGGCGAGACGCCGGCGCACCACTCCCGCCGCCATCCTCCTACTCTGCTTCTGCTTCAGTTGAGCAGTACAACAAACAGAGCGACGAGATTCCGGAAACAGAACGAGGTGCTGCACAAAAATATCATTTTTCATAAGGACGAATTTCTACACACGTCAAGGGTGTGCTTGTTTAAGCTCATTAGTGGCTTCTATGGCTTCTGCTGCCAAGAAGCTCGAGCTGAAACAAAGGGCTATTTTTTGTGTCGGCTCCACGCAGCCCAAACTCAAAGTGCTCCAAAAAATGGTCCAAAAGCTGTAGCTCAGATTTTGGGCTTCTTCTAGCGGGAGCTGGCTCCAAATTTCCAAGAGACAACTTTACCTTCCCACTAATGTTCATTATATGCACAAATTGCCACTGGCCGGTAACTATATGTTGCTTCTCCCCTCGACTGCCCACCCCCACGATTGCTATGGTTCACTGTTCCCCTTCGTCGCCGCTGCCACCCGTGCCATGATACATGCACTTAAAATTGCCGTGGTTCATACAAAAAATAATTTTTTCATGATCAAGGTACTAGAATTGCCATCATTAAAAATTAAAATTGTCATGCTCTACAAACTAAAATTGCCACATGGCTACTTTTTGTTTAAGCACTATGGCAACTACAGTTTAAACATCATGGCAACTTTTGGGCAAAAAAAATTTTCGTCGAAACATACCAACTTGGGTTCTAGTGTTGAAGATCTCGTCGAGACGGATTTAATGGTGAAAACGGGATTGTTAATTCGATTTTTTAATTAGGAGATAAAACATTTTTAAGCCGAAAACCAAAAAGGTTCCTGCTTATGTCATCTGTTCACACGTAGCAAAATGAGTGGAGATGGAGGCGTGTGGACGATGAGCAACATGCCACACATGTGGGCCTTAGTTTTTTCGAAAAGAAAAAAGAAACAACAGATACTGGAAAAGCTCTGCTTGCACGGTCTTGTCGCTTTGGAGCGGAGTTCCTCCTCGACTCTCTGCACGCAGTCGACGGCACTCAGCTGATGTATGTGCTCATCTTCCGGGCCTAACATACCTATGGCCGTGAGCTCACCTTTCTAAGCAGCAGCAAACGGCTTCTCGACGTTGTGATCGCGCTGCTCTGCCGGCGAGTCGCCTGGAGCATTTGTGGTCGCTTGACACGGGTGCATGTCGTCCATCCGCAGGAGCCGGTTCGCCACCCATGGCAACGACAAGACTAAAAGCAATGACTTGGTTACCAATGGCAATGACCAAACTAAAAGAAACGTGTTGGCCACCAATGGCAACGATAAGACTAAAAGCAACAACTTGGCCACCAATGGCAAGCAAGCAGGAATTGATTCAGTTTCTTTCTCTTGCAATTATTTGATCACTCTTAAGGAGCGGACCAAGCCCGGTGTGTGCAAGGTTTCCGAGAGCAAGGCAGTGAAAGCCGGACTCGATCAAGATCTTGGATCTTGGTCCGCACTCGAATCTTCAAATTTCCTTCTTCGTGACCATTTGCGAGGGGTTGCATTTTGATCACTCTCTTCAGGAGCGGACCCAAGCGTGCTAACAGTCGAGAGGAATAGTGTACTAACAGGAACATTACCGTGCTTTGTGGGCCGGAAATTGGGGAATATTATAACGACGTCAACCTCCCGAGCTTCCACCACGCCGTGTACATCCAGCCGAGGTCGTCCCAGAGCTCCATCCGCCTCCGACTCGGATAGGGGAAGAGGGGAAAACCGATATGTTGTCCGTCCAGTTCCCTGAGCTCGAAAGCCCGACACTCTCGAGTTGCAGCATCGACCTTGCTCCCGTGCTGCCCATGCTCGCATGTGCTCCACCTCGACGTCAGACCATTCCTCGACAAGAGCTTTGTCGTCATGGTCCACTCGGCATCGCTGGAGACGCTTGACGTGCAGGTGTCTGCCAATCTTTCTCCTGGCCGTTTGACCAGAAGGAGTACAAATTCAAAAAAAATCAAACAAATGTAAAACCTTCGCACTTAGTTTTTGTTCGTGTAAGGTAGCATGTATAAAAAAATTGAGGTTATTTCGTGATGGTCGAAAAAATCTCTTCTTACAAAAACTGGTTTAAGTCAGCCCTTTACTTAGCTGATTAGTGCTAAGCACAACCACTTCGATTGCTGGTTTTTAAATAGTTATAATCCTATCTATAGTGCTAATGGTGCTATTAGTGTCCACTTACCTTATGTTCTGCTTACTTTGCCGGTTACTTGTTTTCTTTCATTTCATCATGTTCATGCCGATCCGTCCGGTCACGCCGGCCGGACCAAGTTCCTCGGCGTGGCCCGACAATCTGGCGGCAAGTTCGGGGCAAGGATCGACTCCAATGCTGGGAGGTCGCTCGGCGCTTTCGACACTGCAAAAGAGGCCGCCAGAGCGTACGACGCCGCGACTTGTCGAGCTGCACAGTGGCCAAGGTAGCATGACCCTTGTTTGGGAACCTCCCTGAGCTCTCCTTCCGTGACGAGGCTGTCGTAGGCGGCAGTCGGTCTTCGTCAGATGAGGTGTTGTTGTCGGTGGTGTAAGGACCGATGACGAGATATTGGTCCAACGAAGAGGGGGCTAGCATGGCTGATGCCGGTGACTCAAGTGTGACCGTGCAGAAATCTCAACACAGGGAGCACGTTACAATTTGTGAAAATTCCTTGGTAATCCTATTTATGACCAGAATGGCACCGTATAAAACAAATTTGGGATGATTTGGAGATGGTCGAAAAATCACTTACTTAGGGACGGGCCGTTTGGTCTGCTTAAGCCAGTTTTTGTAAGAAAGTGATTTTGTCAAACTCCTCCAAATCAACTCAAATTTTGGACTACCACGCCAACAGAAAGCCATAAGGATGGCAACAATTAATCTAGTTGGCAAAAATATTTGCTAGCATAGGTTGGAGAGTACGACAACAGTAATAGAAGTAGCACATTACATGACCATACATCAGGAGCGACATTAGCTAAGAAAGGGCAGTTCTAAGAATCGAAGCACAGTTCAAAAACCAAAATAAACCTAAGTTCAGCAAGCAGAAAGTCTCTAGTCCGGTACTGTTTTCAGCTTGGTGTAGAGCGCTCGCGAAGAAGCCGCCACCTCGTCAGCCGCTCTACAATCGCCTTGTTTGCTTACCAGTCTCCAGCCCCTGCAGGAATAGAAGCATGTCTAGTGAGGTACGTACGTTGTGTTTGGATGTCTGTATTGGAGAGCTCCGTATTCAATTTAACTGAAATTCCAATTCGGTGAGGAAACTGAAATGGCAGGAATACGAATTCGCATGTTTGGTTGTTCACTGAATTGACCCTTGAAATGCCTCTAAGATTTCAATACCAAATCCTGTCTGGATGAAAAACTTTGGAAATTGCATAACTACATTAGCACGAAGGTTATACCTTGTTCTACATGACTCAAAACTGAAATGTATTCACATGTCACTATAACTGAATGATTAAGTAGCAGTAAAAATCATTAAATATTATGGAATGAATCACAACAAGACGAACGGTCACACAACAACAATCTTCTCTTATTAACATAACAAAAATTCTAGGAGATACACCATCAAGATGGCATGCCGATTTTATCTGTGGCATAAGTACAGACTCAGATATGATAGTTCCAAACAATAGTTCAGCCTCAAATATTCATAGATGGTTGTCATTGGCAGTGGTTTTGGTCATCGCCATCATGTCCATAAGGCCCTGTACAACGGCAGTTGCTTAGACAGCTGCCTGAGAAAAAACCGGATTTTTTTTTCCTTGAGACTGGATTACACGGGTGCACAGAAAGGAGCCGGAAGCAAACTTTTGCTTCGGTGCCAGCCCGGTGCTTGGACAATAACTACTCCCTTCAAGTCAGTGCATCCATCGGCAGAGGGAAAAAAAGAGCACAGCTAGCACCCCACAGGAACCACTCTGTTGAAATTTTGCTAGTAGGCCTTTGGCCCAAAGCCCAACTAAAATTCTAAAATTCTCTTGGCCCATTCATGCACACATGTGAGTGGAGTGAGTGAGGCTAAAGTTTAGTCCCACCTCATAAGTTGATAGAGAGCTGCACCTCTTTATAAGGTCAGCTCTTCTACCACTTGTATGAGCATGAGAAGAGGAGACCTACACGCGCGCTCCTCCTCCTCGCGCGCCGCGCCGCGGGTTGCAGGATTGAGCCGAGCCGAGGACAGAGCTATGCACGTTGTCCATATTTTTGCTGCTCAGGAAAAATTAATGAGTCATTAATTAATAATTAATGTACGCATTAATTACTAAACAGTTTCCGATTCTTTTGGATCGTGACGACTCGGACATGGGGTTTACTCCCACGACCTACCCGGCCCGCACTATATAGTCAGGCAGACATCTACCCTAGCCGCCGCCGCTTCGTATGGTTTCTCACCACCGTTCCATATCATTGCGCCGCCAAGCAAGTCTTCTCCATCCCTCCTTTCGGCGTGCACCGGGAGAAGGGACAGCAGGCCTCCGGAACCCCGCCTCTCGTGATCCTGTACGGGAGAGGGGCAATCAGGTTTTTGGGGAGCGCACTCACGCGACTGCTGGCAGCGACGACTTCGCGAACGACGACTTCTTCCCCGACCTCGGCAACCTCATCCTCGATGACATGGGCGACAACGTCAACGCCGGCGGTGCTGCACCCGCTGCACCGTATGTTATTCTATCCTTCTTGTACGAGATCGTGGTAGAATTCATGTTTCTAATATGTGCCCTAGATGTGATCTGTTCATCTACTATGCTAGTTCGCATGATTAGTTTAATCTCTGCTATTGTTGTCATGATCTATTTCCTATTTATTTGGATTAAATCTCTTAATAATTTGCTCATATTTCCAACAATCTGAAGCCGCCTGCCTTTAAGGGGGCGCAATATAAGAGGTGGCGCACGAGAGCAGTCTACTGGTTTCAGACCATGGGCTCCTATGACGCCTCCAAGGGCAAGCCTGAGGGCGATCTTAATCCAGCACAGCTGGAAGCTTTTGAGAAGATTGATACTCTCTTTAAAGGCGCTCTTCTGAGTGTTAATGATGACTCCATTCACTGGTAGAAAAAGGGCCTATAGTCCCGGTTCGTAAGGGCCTTTAGTCCCGGTTCCGGAACCGGGACTGAAGTGTCGGTACTAATACCTCCCCCCTTTAGTCCCGGTTCAATCCAGAACCGGGACTAAAGGCCCTCCACGTGGGCAGTGCGTAGAGCCCAGTCAGGAGACCCTTTGGTCCCGGTTGGTGGCACAAACCGGGACCAATAGGCATCCACGCGTCAGCATTTCTGTGGCTGGGGTTTTTGTTTTTTTTCGAAGGGGGGGGGGGTTGGGGGTTTTGGGGGGTTAATTTAGGTGTTTCATATATTGTGTTAGCTAGCTATAATTAATAGAGAGAAGTGTCCTCTCTTATGTCCGTGCTTGGTCGACGCTACGTACTATACATACGTATAGAGAGGACTAGACACGCTGGCTAGCTAGTAAGCAAACGAAGGAAACAGAAGATCGTCATGAACATATATGCATACAGAGAGAAGTGATATCGACCACCTCTCCTTCTCCGAGAGATTGGTCGAACAACAAGTTCTCGTATATCTATCTGACACTACCGGCTACATATATACAATAATTATCTCTTACAAATATAATCATACGGACTCAGGGTCCACATAGAATTCTCCGTCTTCAGGGATCACGTGGTCAAGAAAGAATGCCGCCAATTCCTCTTGAATTGCTCGCATGCGAGCTGGTGCTAGGAGTTCATCCCGCTTCCGAAACATCTAATTTGAAGAAGGGGGTCAATACATATATATATATGAATGAATGAAACTCAACACAAATGATGGTAATAAAATAAAATTGTGAATGTTGTTATTTACGTACTTCATATTGTTCGTTAGAGTACCCGCCCCGCTCACAGGTCGTGTGGCGGATGGACTCGCAGATGTAGTATCCACAGAAATCATTCCCTTGTTCCTGCCACAACCACTTTACAAGAAATAGAGGTCAATCAAACTGATAAGCAAGAATGCTAAATGGTATTGATGAAACTAGCGCTTGAATCACTAGGAGATGCGCGGAACATGCTACTATAGTACTTACTTTCGGGTGTCTAAATTCCAGCTCCTTCGGCAGTCCCGGAACTGTTTTGGTGAATTTTCTCCAAACCCTGCCGGACAAAGAAAACAATTACTTGATATCAGGAAATGAACAAAGTTGCTGATATGGTGGATAATGATCGATTTAACTTACTTCTGGAGTATTTGAGTCATGTCTGCATAGTCCTGGGGATCTTTTCGTTTAGAGTCTAAGACGGTTACTACTCCCTGCTCAAGCTTAATCTCTAGGAGAATATAGTGGAAACTGCACACACATGCATAACTCATCAATTACATTACTATAACCTTGACTAATATATAAGGGAAACCGAATACGCACAAGACAGTAACACTCACCTGAAGTTGTAAGGAAAGAGTATTATATCTTTGTTTTGATTTATTACGAACGATCGTAGCAAGTTGGCCTCGGTAGCTGCGGCATGAAGTTTAACCTCAGTTGCATCTATGAGATATGTGTTAATGAACCCAATATCACCGACTTGTCTTTTCTTCAATTCGGCGATCTTCAATCTGCATAATATAGTGAGGATGATTATAAATACATGCAATGAAAGAGCTAAGCTATATAGAGAAACTTAATGACAGAAGTAGTACTACTTACAGACAGTAGCAGGCGACCGTTGTTTTATCGAGGGCCAATTGATTGAAAAACTGATAGAACTCCTCAAATGGAACAGGCAACAGATCAATTCCAACGAGGTCATGCTCCTTTTTAACTTTCACATACAAAGTACTCCTCCCCCCAGAGTCTCTGCAGATTTTCAAGTACCAATCATGCAATCTTCGCATCATCGTTGATAGAGATCTTTCATCTTTGACGAGAGGCTTCCCGTACTCGTATCTTTGTATCTGCACGTCCATGGGTTCATAATGTACTTCGTCGGGCAGGTAATCTGCAAGATTGCTATAACCGGGCACCATCCTCGGATCATTAGCGACGTTGTGGCTAGGCACCTTGAGCGGGGGGCACGATTGCTTCGCTTGTTCGCCGAGCTGGGCAATTTGTTTCCCAGCTCGTCGTTCTTTCAGCCTTTGATCACTGACAGTACTTCCCGACCGCTCCGCTTCGGCAAATTCCTTTCCAATAATGCGGTCATAGTTTCCTTTCGGCGGATCAGACTTCGGTGGTTTTGTCAGGGCAGCCAGAGTGCGCTTCACTTTCACCCGATCTACCTTCTCCTCCGGAGGTGGATGTTTCTTTGCTTTCACCCCTTCAAAGAAGTTCCTCACTTCTTCTCGCGCGATCTCGGCGTTCTCCTCCAGGGTCCTCTCATATGGTAACTTCTCTGGAGTCTTCAGAGAAGGACCGAATCTGTATGTCCTCCCGCCTCTGGTTGTACTGCTAGACGCCGACCGAGCAGACGTAGCGGTTGTCTTCTTTACTTGCTTAAGAGGCGGAGGAGAAGGACTACGACGCGCCGGAGCAGCTGGAGCGGCGGCAGGTCTCTTCCGCCCTTGCTGACGAGGCGGAGAAGGAGGAGGCTGGCTGCTCGGGCGCGTCGGCGCAGGCGGAGAAGGAGGCGGAGTGCCGCCACGCGCCGGAGAAGGAGCCGGCCGAGGGCCCTGATCGTCACTCGCCGGAGGAGGAGGCGGTGGAGGCGGAGTGCCCTGACTCGCCGGAGGAGGAGGAGGAGGAGGCGGTGGCGTCCAGTTCGGAAGGTTGATGAGCTCCTTCCGCCATAGGCATGGAGTCTTCAGAGCAGACCCCAGCCGAGTCTCCCCTTCACCGGTAGGGTGGTCAAGCTGGAGGTCCTCAAATCCCTCCGTTATCTCATCCACCATCACCCTAGCATATCCTTCTGGAATCGGCCGGCAGTGAAAAGTTGCGCCGGGTTCAGTAGGATAAACAGAGCCAACAGCCGCCTTGACCTTCAAATTCATCCATTGCGTCATAAGGTGGCAATTTTGAGACTCCGTTATAGCATCCACGGGATAGCTGGCAGGAGCCGTCAAGGCATGCTCCGGCTGAAGCAGCTCGGTGGAAGCCACGCTGCTTCTGCGCTGAGATGGCGGGGTAGCTTCGGGGGAGGCTTCGGCAGTACGTTTGCTGCGATTTGCTTCTCGTTCCTCTATCGCGTCTACCCTTGCTTGCAGCGCCTGCATTTGGGTCTGCTGCACTTTTTTCCTCCTCTCATGGGATTTGTAACCGCCTGCGTCCGGAAACCCAACCTTCCACGGAATGGAGCCTGGCGTGCCTCGTGTCCGTCCAGGGTGCTCAGGATTCCCGAGGGCCATTGTGAGCTCGTCGTTCTCTCTGTCTGGAAAGAACGTCCCTTCCTGCGCTGCTTCGATATACTGCTTAAGCTTACTGACTGGTATGTCCATTTGATCGTTCGTCCAAATGCACTTCCCTGTTACAGGGTCCAGGGTTCCGCCAGCCCCGAAGAACCAAGTCCGGCAACGGTCTGGCCAGTTAATTGTCTCTGGTTCGATCCCTTTATGAACCAGATCATTCTCAGTCTTGGACCACTTAGGCCGGGCTACGAGGTAGCCACCTGACCCCGTGCGATGGTGAAGCTTCTTCTTCGCAGCATTTTGCTTGTTTGTCGCCGACATCTTCTGACTCTTTTCCGATGTCTTGTGGGCCACAAATGCGGGCCAGTGATCTCTGATCTTCTCATATCTGCCCTTGAATTCTGGTGTCTCATTATTTTCGACAAACTTATTCAGCTCTTTCTTCCACCTCCTGAATAGTTCTGCCATCCTCTTCAGAGCAAAAGACTTGATTAATTTCTCTTTAACTGGGTTCTCTGGATTATCCTCAGGCGGTAGGGTGAAATTTGACTTCAGCTCAGTCCAAAGATCATTTTTCTGCATATCATTGACATAAGAGACCTCAGGGTCTTCTGTAGCCGGCTTAAACCATTGCTGGATGCTTATCGGGATCTTGTCCCTAACCAGAACCCCGCACTGAGCAACAAATGCGCTCTTTGTCCGGAGGGGTTCAATAGGTTGGCCGTCGGGCGCGATTGCTATGATCTCAAACTTTTCATCCGAGCTCAACTTTTTCTTCGGGCCTCGTCTCTTTACCGAAGTTGTGCTCGATCCGGAGGGCTAGAAAAAAGAACAAAGACTTAATTAATATGTGTACATACCAAAACAATGAATGCATCAATCAGCTAGTCAGCATAGGCTTAACTAATATATATACCTGGCCGGACTCGGTTCGGTCACCGGAGCCGTCATCACGGTCTCCTTCTTGCACCGGCATTGGGTCACCGGAGCCGTCCTCATGTTCTTCTTCTTGCACCGGCATTAGGTCACCGTAGCCAGCTTGTTCACCCTCTCCTTCCATACCATCGGTTTCGTTGAGAAACAACGAGATGGCATCACTTCCTTCTGCGATTATGTCCCTCAACAACGCTTCTTTTGTTGCTTCGTCTAGGGCGGTGTCCATAGTTTCTACAAATATTTACAACATGGCAATTATTATTCAAACATGACAGATGGATATATTAGTGCCAAACGTAGAACTAGCTACCTAATCATAGTAAGCTATCGGGAGGGGGTATATATCGACAACGATGACACTACATCTATGTCACTCGACGACCCTCGTTCCCGATAAAAAAAAGAGGAAGAAGAAGAAAAAAAGAGGAGAAGAAAGAATAGAGGAGAAGAACCCTCGAACCCTCGACCCCTAGACGACCCTCTTCTTTCTCTCATGTTCGAGAGGATCGCCGAGGGGTCGGGAGGTTGCCTAGTGTCAAAGGATTCAACAAAACCATGTCTTCATCATTAGGCGAAAGTAACATGTGCATGATGGTACGAAGCTCTTCAAAGTTGTTCTGGAACGGAGTCCCAGATAGGATAATTTGCTTTTTGGTACAAAGTTCAGCAAGAGCCTTCCGAATATCGCTATTTGGAAGGCCTTTGCTGAATTCGTACCAAAAGGCGGATTATTCTATCCGGGACTCCATTCCAGAACAACTTTGCAGAACTTCGTACCAACATGCCCTGGTTACTTCCGGCTAATGATGAAGGCATGGATTTCTTCAATACTTTGACACTAGGAAACCTCTCTCGACCCCTCGGCGATCCTCGACCCCTCGAACCCTCGACGACCCTGGAACCCTCGACCCCTAGACGACCCTCTTCTTCCTCTCATGTTCGAGAGGATCGCCGAGGGTCGGGAGGTTGCCTAGTGTCAAAGGATTCAACAAAACCATGTCTTCATCATTAGGCGAAAGTAACATGTGCATGATGGTACGAAGCTCTTCAAAGTTGTTCTGGAACGGAGTCCCAGATAGGATAATTCGCTTTTTGGTACAAAGTTCAGCAAGAGCCTTCCGAATATCGCTATTTGGAAGGCCTTTGCTGAATTCGTACCAAAAGGCGGATTATTCTATCCGGGACTCCATTCCAGAACAACTTTGCAGAACTTCGTACCAACATGCCCTGGTTACTTCCGGCTAATGATGAAGGCATGGATTTCTTCAATACTTTGACACTAGGAAACCTCTCTCGACCCCTCGGCGATCCTCGACCCCTCGAACCCTCGACGACCCTGGAACCCTCGACCCCTAGACGACCCTGCTGGAACCCTCGACCCCTCGAACCTATAGAACCCTCGAACCCTCGACCCTGAAACCCTCGACCCTTGAACCCTTAACGACCCTCGACCCTCTACCCTAGTTCCCGACCCTCGACCCCTCGAAGAGGAGAAATAAATAAGAAGAGAAAAAAGAAGAAAAGAAGAGGAGAAGGAAGAAAGGAATAGTGGAGAAGAGAGAAAATAGAATATTCTATTTTCTCTTCTTCTCCACTATTCCTTTCTTCCTTCTCCTCTTCTTTTTCTTCTTTCTATTTTCTCTTCTTCTCCACTATTTCCTTTCTTCCTCTCCTCTTCTTTTTCTTCTTTTTCTTCTTCTTATTTATTTCTCCTCTTCTTTTCCTCTCCTTCTTCTTCTTTCTTTCCTCTTCTTATTTCTTCTTTTCCTATCCTTCTTTTTCTAAAATTGTAATTTTGCATATATAAAACTTTTCTAAATTGTAACTTCTATATAAAACTTTCCTATCGGGAGGGGAGAAGATCGAAGAAAAAAAGAAGAAAAAAAAGAGGAGAGAAGAAAGGAATAGAGGACAAGAAGAAAAAATAGAAAAATTCTATTTTTTCTTCTTCTCCTCTATTCCTTTCTTCTTCTCCTCTTCCTTTTCTTCCTCTCCTCGTCTTCTCCTTCTTTCTCTACTTATTTTCCTTTTCCTTATTTTACTTTTTCCTCTCCACTAACATAAAATGCACTAACCTAAAATGCAACAAACATAAAATGCACTAAAGAGGCTCAACTAACCTAAAATCAGTGATAAAATGCACTAACCTAAAATTGATATCTACTAACAACTTACAAAATTAATATATGTATAAAAAATGCATATATGAAAAAAACATCACCATATCATCAACAGAAAAAAACATCATCATATCATCAACAGAAAAAAACATCATCATATCATCATATCATCAACATCATCAACCTAAAGGGCCGGCGCCGGCGCGGGGCGACGACGGGGCGGGGCGGCGACGGCAACGGGGCGGGGCGACGGCGGCGGGCTCGGGGCGGCGACGGGGCGGGGCGACGGCGGCGGGCGCGGGGCGATGACGGGCTCGGGGCGACGGCGCGGGGCGACGACGTACGGGCTTGGGGCGGCGACGGGGCAGGGCGGGGCGACGGCGGCGGGCGCGGGGCGACGGAGCGGGGCGACGACGGGCTCAGGGCGGCGACGACGACGACGAACGGCCTGGGGGCGTCGGGGCGAATGGGAGGTAGTTGGCCAAAATTTCACAAGTGTTGGCTTATATAGCCAGAGGAATGGTCCCGGTTCGTGCTACGACCCGGGACTAATGCTCCCTTTAGTCCCGGTTGGTGCGACGAACCGGGACCAAAGGCCAATTTTCAGCAGCCGAAAGGGCGGGAAGCGAAGGCCATTGGTCCCGGTTGGTGGCACCAACCGGGACTAAAGGGGGGCAATGGTCACGGTTGGTGGCACGAACCGTGACCAATGCCTAGTCCCGGTTGGTGCCACCAACCGGGACCAATGGCCTTGTGCTGCCCCGCGCCCAAAAGTTTAGTCCCACATCGCTAGCTGAAGGGCGCCGACACTGGTTTATAAGCGCTGGTGTGCCTCCCCATTCGAGCTCCTCTCTAATGCAGGCTTTCGGGCCTAAACTTGCTACTGCTTGTGGGCCTATTGGGCCTTCTGCGGGCCTGAATCCTAGCCCATGTAGGGTTTCTAGTCGTATTCACGCCATGGAGGCCCAGTAGGAGGCATTTTTTTGGTTTTTTCTTTTTTATTTCTACATTTTTTTGGTTTTTTATTTTTTTATTTCTACTTACAACTAAATACTACAGTTTTTTAGTGATTTCTTTTTGCTTTTAGGTCACAAAAATTATAAACTTTCTGTTAGTGCTATTAGTTTTAAATTTTGAATAGTTTAAATTTGAATTTTTAAAAATTTGTGTGAATCACTAGTTTATGAATAACTTTACAATAAAAATAGAATTTTTTTGTATTTATTTTTTATTTATACTTACAACTAAATACTTATAGTTTTTTAGTGATTTCTTTTTGATTTTAGGTCACAAAAATTATAAACTTTCTGTTAGTGCCATGTTCGTCTGTTACAAATTTGGCATGGTATCATCATAATAGTTGCGGGAGAAAGTCTTCACTTTTTCTTCGTTTGTGTCATTTGCTTATTGCGCCGTAACCATGGATAATCTTCATTGTTTATCAGCATGCTTGGGTCAGCCTTGACATTGAAGGGAGGATTTTCATGAAACTTTTCATAATCTTCAGACATGTCTGTCTTGCCATCCACTCCCAGGATGTCCCTTTTTCCTGAAAGAACTATGTGGCGCTTTGGCTCATCGTATGATGTATTCGCTTCCTTATCTTTTCTTTTTCTTGGTTTGGTAGTCATGTCCTTCACATAGATAACCTGTGCCACATCATTGGCTAGGACGAACGGTTCATCAGTGTACCCAAGATTTTTCAGATCCACTATTGTCATTCCGTACTGTGGGTCTACCTGTACCCCGCCGCCTAACAGATTGACCCATTTGCACTTAAACAAAGTGACCTTAAAATCAGGTCCGTAGTCAAGTTCCCATATGTCCACTATGTAACCATAATATATGTCATTTCCGCTCTCGGTTGCTGCATCAAAGCGGACACCGCTATTTTGGTTGGTGCTCTTTTGATCTTGGGCGATCGTGTAAAATGTATTCCCATTTATCTCGTATCCTTTGTAAGTCAATACAGTCAAAGATGGTCCCCTTGACAACAAGTACAACTCATCACAAACAGTGTTGTCACCTCTGAGACGTGTTTCCAACCAACTGCTGAAAGTCCTGATGTGTTCACATGTAATCCAGTCGTCGCACTGCTCCGGGTGTTTGGAGCGCAGACTGTTCTTGTGTTCATCGACATGCGGGGTCACCAAGGTCGAGTTCTGTAGAACTGTGTAGTGTGCTTGAGACCAAGAATATCCGTCCCTGCATATTATTGAGTCTCTTCCAAGAGTGCCTTTTCCAGTCAGTCTCCCCTCATACCGCGATTTAGGGACACCTATCTTGTTAAGGCCAGGAATGAAGTCAACACAAAACCCGATAACATCCTCTGTTTGATGGCCCATGGAGATGCTTCCTTCTGGCCTAGCGCGGTTACGGACATATTTCTTTAGGACTCTCATGAACCTCTCAAAGAGGAACGTATTGTGTAGAAATACGGGCCCCAGGATGACAATCTCGTCGACTAGATGAACTAGGACGTGCGTCATGATATTGAAGAAGGATGATGGGAACACCAGCTCGAAACTGACAAGACATTGCGCCACCTCACTCCTTAGCCTTGGTATGATTTCTGGATCGATCACCTTCTGAGAGATTGCATTGAGGAATGCACATAGCTTCACAATGGCTAATCGGACGTTTTCCGGTAGAAGCCCCCTCAATGCAACCGGAAGCAGTTGCGTCATAATCACGTGGCAGTCATGAGACTTTAGGTTCTGAAACTTTTTCTCTGGCATATTTATTATTCCCTTTATATTCGACGAGAAGCCAGTCGTGACCTTCATACTGAGCGGGCATTCAAAGAAGATTTCTTTCTCTTCTTTCGTAAGAGCGTAGCTGGCAGGACCTTTATACTGCTTCGGAGGCATGCCGTCTTTTTCGTGCAAACGTTGCAGGTCCTCTCGTGCCTCAGGTGTATCTTTTGTCTTCCCATACACACCCAAGAAGCCTAGCAGGTTCACGCAAAGGTTCTTCGTCACGTGCATCACGTCGATTGAGGAGCGGACCTCTAGGTCTTTCCAGTAGGGTAGGTCCCAAAATATAGATTTCTTCTTCCACATGGGTGGTCTTTCTAGTAGGGTAGGTCCCAAAATATAGATTTCTTCTTCCACATGGGCGCGTGTCCCTCAGCATCATTCGGAACAGCTAGTCCACCGGGACCCTTTCCAAAGATTACGTAGTGTAAATCATTGACCATAGCAAGCACGTGATCACCGGTGCGCATGGCGGGCTTCTTCCGGTGATCTGCCTCGCCTTTGAAATGCTTGCCTTTCTTTCAACATTGATGGTTGGTCGGAAGAAATCGATGATGGCCCAGGTACACATTCTTCCTGCATTTGTCCAGGTATATACTTTCAGTGTCATCTAAACAGTGCGTGCATGCGTGGCATCCCTTGTTTGTCTGTCCTGAAAGGTTACTGAGAGCGGGCCAATCGTTGATGGTCACGAACAGCAACGCCTTAAGGTTAAATTCCTCTGTCTGTGCTCATCCCACGTACGTACACCGTTTCCATTCCACAGTTGTAAAAGTTCTTCAACTAATGGCCTTAGGTACACATCAATTTCGTTGCCGGGTTGCTTAGGGCCTTGGATGAGAACTGGCATCATAATGAACTTCCGCTTCATGCACATCCAAGGAGGAAGGTTATACATACATAGAGTCACGGGCCAGGTGCTGTGATTGCTGCTCTGCTCCCCGAAAGGATTAATGCCATCCGCGCTTAAAGCAAACCATACATTCCTTGGGTCCTTTGCAAACTCATCCCAGTACTTTCTCTCGATTTTTCTCCACTGCGACCCGTCAGCGGGTGCTCTCAACTTCCCATCTTTCTTTCGGTTCTCACTGTGCCATCGCATCAACTTGGCATGCTCTTCGTTTTGAACAGACGTTTCAACCGTGGTATTATAGGAGCATACCACATCACCTTCGCAGGAACCCTCTTCCTGAGGGGCTCGCCGTCAACATCACCAGGGTCATCTCGTCTGATCTTATACCGCAACGCACCGCATACCGGGCATGCGTTCAGATCCTTGTATGCACCGCGGTAGAGGATGCAGTCATTAGGGCATGCATGTATCTTCTCCACCTCCAATCCTAGAGGGCATACGACCTTCTTTGCTGCGTATGTACTGTCGGGCAATTCGTTATCCTTTGGAAGCTTCTTCTTCAATATTTTCAGTAGCTTCTCAAATCCTTTGCCAGCCACAACATTCTCTGCCTTCCACTGCAGCAATTCCAGTACGGTACCGAGCTTTGTGTTGCCATCTTCGCAATTGGGGTATAACCCTTTTTGTGATCCTCTAACATGCGATCGAACTTCAGCTTCTCCTTTTGACTAATGCATTGCGTCCTTGCATCGACAATGACCCGGCGGAGATCATCATCATCGGGCACATCGTCTGGTTCCTCTTGATCTTCAGCAGCTTCACCCGTGGCAGCATCATTGGGCACATCGTCTGGTTCCTCTTGATCTTCACCAGCTCCCCCCGTTGCAGCATCACCGTATTCAGGGGGCACATAGTTGTCATCGTACTCTTCTTCTTCGCCGTCTTCCATCATAACCCCTATTTCTCCGTGCCTCGTCCAAACATTATAGTGTGGCATGAAACCCTTGTAAAGCAGGTGGGAGTGAAGGATTTTCCGGTTAGAGTAAGACCTCGTATTCCCACATTCAGTGCATGGACAACACATAAAACCATTCTGCTTGTTTGCCTCAGCCGCATCGAGAAACTCATGCACGCCCTTAATGTACTCGCGGGTGTGTCTGTCACCGTACATCCATTGCCGGTTCATCTGCGTGCATTATATATAATTAAGTGTCCAAATTAATAGAAGTTCATCATCACATTAAAACCAAAGTGCATACATAGTTCTCATCTAACAACATATAGCTCTCCAGAGCATCTAATTAATTAAACCATACATTGAAACTATGTAAAACATTTCAATGCGAAAACAAATGCGATCATAATCGCAACCAAGGTAACAATTGATCCAACGGCATAATGATACCAAGCCTTGGTATGAATGGCATATTTTCTAATCTTTCTAATCTTCAAGCGCATTGCATCCATCTTGATCTTGTGATCATCGACGACATCCGCAACATGCAACTCCAATATCATCTTCTCCTCCTCAATTTTTTTTATTTTTTCCTTCAACAAATTGTTTTCTTCTTCAACTAAATTTAACCTCTCGACAATAGGGTCGGTTGGCATTTCCGATTCACATACATCCTAGATAAATAAAATCTATGTCACGTTGGTCGGCATAATTTTCATAAACAATAAATGAACCAATAGTTATAAAGATAATATACATACCAAATCCGAATCATAGACAGGACGAGGGCCGACGGGGGCGGATACCAAAACCATCGCACTATATAAGATGCAATAATAAATGTAAGAAAATGATACAAGTATCTATCTAAACATACAAGTAAGAATATTTTTCCTTTCAGAAAGAAGATAAGAACAAGAGGCTCACCATGGTGGTGTCGGTGATGAGATCGGCGCGGGTGATCGACGGCGGTGAAGACGGGGACGGGGCGTGACGGACCGCTAAATCTAGACAAATCTCGAGGAAAATGGAGCTTGGAGGTCGAGCTTCGAGAGGAGAAAGCTTAAGTAGTGTGGCTCGGGCATTCCATCGAACACCTCATGTGCATAGGAGGTGAGATAGAGCACCACAAAGCCCTCTCCCCCTCGGCCAGAAAAAACAGAGCACTGTGCTCTGCTCTTGCGCGAGGGGGTATATATAGGCACCTCATTGGTCCCGGTTGATGACATGAACCGGGACTAAAGGGAAGCCTTTGGTCCCGGTTCAAGCCACCAACCGGGACCAATGGTGGTGGGCCAGGAGCGAGGCCCATTGGTCCCGGTTCGTCCCACCAACCGGGACCAAAAGGTCCAGACGAACCGGGACCAATGGCCCACGTGGCCCGGCCGGCCCCCTGGGCTCACGAACCGAGACCAATGCCCACATTGGTCCCGGTTCTAGACTGAACCGAGACTAATGGGCTGAGCCGGCCTGGACCATAGCCCTGTTTTCTACTAGTGATTGTGGATTCGTATATGTCGTTTGACAACGGCAAGGACATGTGGGCTGCGCTCAAGGCCAAGTTTGGTGCCTCGGATGCCGGCAGCGAGTTGTACGTCATGGAGCAATTCTATGACTATAAGATGACTGATGAGCGCCCTGTTGTACAACAGGCTCATGAGATACCGTCGCTCGCAAAAGAACTTGAGTACTTCAAGTGTGTGTTGCCGGACAAATTTGTTGCCAGAGGCATCATTGCCAAGCTTCCACCTTTGTGGAACAATTTTGCTACTTCCCTGAAACACAAGAGACATGAGTTTTCCGTTGTGGATCTCATTGGTACTCTTGATGTTGAAGAGAAGGCGAGAGCAAATGACACACGTGCTTGAGTTGCTGAGGGAGGTTCTAGTGCCCACATGGTACAGAAGAAGAACTTCCAGCCCAACAAGTTCAAAAACAACAAGAACAAAACTCAGGGCAAAGGCAAGTTTGATACAAAGAACAAGCCATCACATTCTACCAACTTCAAGAAGAATTCTCATAAGAAGGGGAAGGGACTTTGCCATGTCTGCGGTGATCCTAATCACTGGGCTCCGAAGTTTCCTAACCGTATTGGGGAGCGTGAACATGAGAAGAGCAGCAAGTCCGCTAATGTTGTCATCAGTGATACTGATATGAAGGAATAAGGGTACGGTATTTTTCCTACCATCCTTTCAGTATTCCAATATCCTGATTGGTTAATTGATACCGGTGCCAATGTACATGTTTGTGCTGATGCCTCCATGTTTTCTTCTTACCAGGCAACAGGGACTTCACCCGTGCTGATGGGGAATGGGTCACATGCCATCGTTCGAGGTGTTGGTACGGTTGATCTGAAGTTTACTTCGGGGAAGACCGTGCATCTGAAGAATGTTCATCATGTGCCGTCCATCAATAAAAATCTCGTTAGCGGTTCCTGTTTATGTCGAGATGGTTTTAAGTTTGTTTTTGAATCCAATAAATTTGTAATTTCTAAGTGTGGACAATTTGTTGGAAAAGGCTATGAGTGCGGAGGCTTGTTTCACCTATCTTTGTCAGATATTTGCACTAAAGTTATTAATAATGTTTTCCACAATAATGAGTCTGATATTTGGCATTCACGACTTTGTCATATTAACTTTGGTTGCATGACGCGGCTAGCCAATATGAATTTAATTCCGAAAATCTCTACTGTCAAAGGCTCCAAGTGCCAAGTATGTGTGCAAGCTAAGCAACCTCGCAAGTCCCATAAGACTGCAGAGGCAAGAGACTTGGCGCCACTAGAGCTTATACATTCTGATCTTTGTGAGATGAATGGTGTGTTGACAAAAGGTGGAAAGAGATACTTCATGACGTTGATTGATGACTCCACTAGATATTGTTATGTGTATCTTCTGAAATCAAAAGATGAGGCTTTAACTTTCTTCAAAAACTATAAAGCTGAGGCAGAGAACCAACTTGATCGAAAAATTTAATGGCTTAGGTCTGATCGTGGTGGAGAGTATTTTTCCAATGAATTTGATTTCTTTTGTGCGGAACATGGTATAATCCATGAGAGGACGCCTCCCTACTCACCCTAGTCAAATGGGGTAGCCGAAAGAAAGAACTGAACTCTAACTGATATGGTTAACACCATGTTAGACACTTCGGGTCTATCCAAGGAATGGTGGGGGAGGCGCTAATGACTGCGTGTCATGTCCTAAACCGAGTTCCCACAAAGCCTAAGACCATGACTCCATTTGAGGAATGGGAAAGGAAAAGGTTGAAACTCTCTTACCTACGTACTTGGGGTTGTTTGGCGAAAGTCAATATACCCAATTCCCAAGAAGCGCAAGCTTGGACCAAAAACCGTGGATTGTGTTCTTCTGGGCTATGCTTTTCATAGCATCGGCTATAGATTTTTGATAATAAAATCTGAGGTATCCGACATGCATGTTGGTACGATTATGGAGTCGAATGATGCAACTTTCTTTGAGGACATATTTCCTATGAAGGAGATGTCGAGGTCATCAAATCAGGAGATACCTACTCCATCTAGTGAGGAATTCGCTGTAATTCCTGAACCCACCATTGCGATGGAACACGTTGAGAATCCTGTTGAGGGTGACAATGGAACTCCTGTGAGGAGTAAGAGACAGAGGACTGCAAAGTCATTTGGTGATGATTTCATTGTGTACCTCGTGGATGACACACCCAGGACTATTTCAGAAGCCTATGCATCTCCTGATGCTGACTACTGGAAGGAAGCTGTACGTAGCGAGATGGATTCCATCTTAGCTAACGGTACCTGGGAGATCACTGACCGTCCTTATGGGTGCAAACCTGTAGGATGTAAGTGGGTGTTCAAGAAGAAGCTTAGACCTGATGGTACGATTGAAAAGTACAAGGCACAGCTTGTGGCCAAGGGTTATACCCAAAAAGAAGGTGAAGACTTCTTTGATACTTACTCACCCGTGGCTAGACTGACCACAATTCGGGTGCTACTATCACTGGCTGCCTCACATGGTCTTCTCGTACATCAAATGGACGTTAAGACAGCTTTCCTCAATGGAGAGTTGAAGGAGGAAATTTACATGGATCAGCAGATGGTTTTGTAGTACCTGGTCAGGAAGGAAAGGTGTGCAAGTTATTAAAGTCTTTATATGGCCTTAAACAAGCTCCTAAAGAGTGGCATGAGAAGTTCGAAAGAACATTAACTGCTGCCGGCTTTGTAGTAAACGATGGTGACAAGTGCGTGTAGTATCGCTATGGTGGGGGCGAAGGAGTTATTCTTTGTCTGTATGTCAACGACATATTAATCTTTGGAACCAAACTTGATTTAATCAAGGAGGTTAAGGATTTTTTATCTCACTGTTTTGAGATGAAGGATCTAGGAGTAGCTGATGTTATCTTAAACATCAAGATGTTGAGAGATGAGAATGGTGGGATCACATTGCTTTAGTCTCACTATGTGGAAAAGGTCTTGAGTCGTTTTGGGTATAGCGACTGCACGCCTTCTCCAACTCCATATGATGCTAGTGTGTTGCTTCGAAAGAATCACCGGATTGCTAGAGATCAACTAGGGTATTCTCAGATTATTGGCTCGCTTATGTATTTGGCGAGTGCCACGAGGCCTGATATCTCTTTTGCTGTGAGCAAGCTGAGTCGGTTTGTGTCAAAACCGGGAGATGATCATTGGCATGCGCTTGAGAGAGTTATGTGCTATTTGAAAGGCACCGCGAGCTATGGGATCACTACACCGGGTATCCAAGGGTACTGGAGGGTTATAGTGACTCAAACTGGATATCTGATGCTGATGAGATTAAGGCCACAAGTGGTTATGTTTTTACACTTGGTGGTGGCGCTGTTTCTTGGAAGTCTTGCAAGCAGACCATCTTAACGAGGTCAACTATGGAAGCAGAACTCACAGCATTAGACACTGCCACTGTTGAAGCAGAGTGGCTTCATGAACTCTTGATGGACTTACCTATGGTTGAAAAACCAATACCCCCTATCCTGATGAACTATGATAATCAAACTGTGATCGTCAAGATAAACAGTTCGAAGGACAATATGAAGTCCTCAAGACATGTGAAGAGGAGACTAAAATCTGTTAGAAAATTAAGGAACTCTGGAGTTATTACGTTGGATTATATCCAAACGTCGAAAAACTTGGCAGATCCCTTCACAAAGTTTCTATCACGTAATTTTATAGATAATGCATCGATGGAGATGGGTTTGAGACCCACCGCATGAGTTGTCCATAGTGGTAACCCACTCTATGTGATCGGAGATCCCGTGAAGTAGAAGTGGGAGACAAGCTGTTGGTCAGCTGAGAGGAGAGTATCCCAATATTAACTATCCCACTCCGTGAAGATGCAATACTCTCCTGATCTGCATGGCAGGTTGATACTTATCTTAATGTGTTCCAAGTGGCTTATTCGGGTAAGCAGAGATGTTGTCCTGCAGAACATCTTCTGAGGAACACACCTATATGAATTTGACTGTTAACGTCAAGTCTGTGAGAATTGGGTGTTCTCTAATGAATTCATGAAAAGGCCCTGGAGTACGATGTATATGCTCCACCCGTGGGGAAGCCTTGCGGCAGCCCAGTATCAGTCAAGAATTTGTGTGAAACTAGTCTCGCAGAAAACTTGTAGTTCAAGGCATAGTCCACTATTCAAGTTGTGATCTAGTGTAGCATAAACCTCTAAGTGGAAGTTCAACTTCACAGTCTCCACTAAGCACCGGTATATAAACAATGTTTTGGAACTAAATGATGAGATGTGCCAATGAGACTTTGTGGGGGATTGTTCAAATTTTGCTAGTAGGCCTTTGGCCCAAAGCCCAACTAAAATTCTGAAATTCTCTTGGCCCATTCATGCACACATGTGAGTGGAGTGAGTGAGGCTAAAGTTTAGTCCCACCTCATAAGTTGAGAGAGAGCTGCACCTCTTTATAAGGTGAGCTGTTCTACCACTTGTATGAGCATGAGAAGAGGAGACCTACACGCGCGCTCCTCCTCCTCGCTCGCCTCGCCACGCTACGCCTCGTCAGGACGCGCCGCGGGATTGAGCTGAGCCGAGGACAAAGCTATGCACGTTGTCTATATTTTTGTTGCTCGGGAAAAATTAATGAGTCATTAATTAATAATTAACGAACGCGTTAATTACTGAACAGTTTCCGATTCTTTTGGATCGTGACGACTCGGACGTGGGGTTTACTCCCACGACCTACCCAACCCGCACTATATTGTCAGGCAGATGTCTACCCTAGCCGCCGCTTCGTATGGTTTCTCACCACCATTCCAGATCATTGCGCCGCCAAGCAAGTCTTCTCCATCCCTCCTTTCGGCATGCACCGGGAGAAGGGACAGCAGGCCTCCGGAACCCCACCTCTCATGATCCTGTACGGGAAAGGGGCGATCAGGTTTTTGGGGAGCGCACTCGCGCGACTGCTGGCAGCGACGACTTCGCGAACGACGACTTCTTCCCCGACCTCGGCAACCTCATCCTCGACGACATGGGCGACAACGTCAACTCCGGCGGTGCTGCACCCGCTGCACCGTATGTTATTCTATCCTTCTTGTTCGAGATCGTGGTAGAATTCATGTTTCTAGTATGTGCCCTATATGTGATCTGTTCATCTACTATGCTAGTTTGCATGATTAGTTTAATCTCTGCTATTGCTGTCATGATCTATTTCCTATTTATTCGGATTAAATCTCGTAGTAATTTGCTCATATTTCCAACACACTCTATGTTGTGGAGCAACAAAATTACCGAGAAGCAACCCAACTAGCACCGGCGGACAGGCACCTGCGTTGTACAAGGCCTGAGGGTTTGCTATGTTCCCTATAACTTCAAGCTGCGGAAATAAACTTGCAATTTCAAAGCTCAGAAACATGGAGGCAATACATGATTTATCATCTTGTTCAAAAATAGTTCTCACAAGGAGAAGCAACTTATGTCAACAGAAGATACCAAACATAAATAGGAAAACCTATTGTCTTCCTTGAAAAACTGAGACCATTGCAACTTCACTGCTCAACCACCAATATGTTTATTCTTCCGAGACACAAGGTAAGCTTTCGATGATAGTACGAACATAAAGTAAACAAATAAGGCACACACCTTTAACAAATAAAAAAAAGGAAAGCAGGGCTCTCCACTGCTACCCCCCCCATCTTCTTAACACATTTTACCTTTAAATATACAAAGGGCGACGTTGAAGAAAATTATCTAGCACATACAGAAACTTATGGGAAACATCTCCAATCATGCTTAGACACAAATCACATACGGAAAAGTTTCACGCATCAAACAATGATGGAGGAGGTGCCGGATAGGAAAGATTGGACCAATGGATGGGGGCGGGCGGATGGAGACGGGATTGGATGGCGGTCGCTACCGCCGCTCGACGGGGTGGTGGTTGTCATCGAGCATCCTCTCGTCCATCTGCCGACCGGGATGGGGATGGTGACCAGTCTCCATGGTGGTCATCGCTATAGGTGGAGACCGGGAGCGCAGTGATGCGGAAGGGGGAAGAGCAATCACTACTGGAATTAGGGATTTTGCCGTCTGCCAGTTCTTTGTCGTCTTCTTGCAGACGAAAAAGAAGGTCTTTGCCATCAGCTACCAAACAACAGACAGCAAAGAAATGGCAGACGGCAAAGAAGGTCTTTGCCATCTATCATTTCTTTGTCCTCTACTGGCAGATGGCAAAGAATCTTTGTCATCTGCCAGCGGACGGCAAAGAGGTGCTGGTGGGGTCCACTGGATGCCAGTACACTGCAATGGTCCATCCCCCTTCTTTGATGTCTGCTGGCAGACAGCAAAGAGGGGGCTATCTTTTTTTGCGGGTAAAAAAAACTGTTGCCCACCTCCGGCCCTACCTCTATCAGACCACAACGCCCGCCCCCAAATCACGACCAATCCCCACCCGTGTCCTCCACGAGATCCGCCGCCGCTCCCAAACCTTGCCACCGCCGCCCTCGTCGCCCCCAGACCTTACCATCACTGGCGAGCAGCGGCCTTCGGCTCGATTGGACAACTGCCGGTGTAGTTCCCCACCACCGCAGCTCCTCTGCCGCCCACAAATCCCCTAGACTAGAAGCCGCCGCCGCCCCCAACCATCCCATCACCCACCGCCTCCCTCCAACCAAATCACTGCCGTCAGCACCCCCCATCGCGACAGACCCTTGCCCCCTCCGCCGCCCCAACAACCACCCCAATGCTGCCGACCACTGCTGCGTCGCCCCACTCCAGAGTGACATCGCCGAGTAGCTGATCGATGTGAAACACCACCGTCATCGCCGAGCTACTCCACCAGAGGCTACCATCCTCCATGGAACGCCTTCCTCGCCACAAACCTACTCTTGCGCTTCCTCCCCGAGCAGGCCTCCCCGCAAGCTTCGCCGAGCACCAAGCCGCGGGTCCGCCTCCTTCACACGCGCCCGAAGCAACAGACCGTCAACCTTCCTCTCCCGTGAGCAGCTCTGCCTCCTCAACATCCTTTCCCTGGACAACACTGCCTCTTTGGCAGGTGAGATTTCGTTGCAATTTCGTTGTCTTTTTTATTCTGAATGTGCAGCTACACAATGTGTAGAAGTGTAATAATGTTGAAAAGTAGCAGCATTGAATTATTCCGGCAGCTAGTACAAATCATCATTTTTAATTGCTTTGATCTAACAACAGTGAAAACTATGAGTGAAACACATTTAAAGGTTCTTTGCTTGTCTAAAAACGAACACTACTACTTTTAGTACCCCTTCAGATCAAAGGGCAGGGACCATTGGTGATTAATAATTGCGTACCTTAATTAGAATTGTTGACACCTAACTAAGTTGCTTAGTTGAGCTTTGGAGTTCATTTTAGTTTGAGATGAAAGAAAACTAATTATTTTAAGTCTTTGTTTATTTAGCTGATACCACAAAGTAGTACATCCATTTTATTGTGCTGGAGTATAGAGAGAAGGGGATTATTGTGTTCGGTCTGGTCTATGAAGAGAGATGGGGGTTATTGTCATTCACTTCAGTTAGGTTCACCTAGGAATACCTAAAGATTTTAGTGCTAATAATGTTATTCCAGTACAGAACTAATTTGAGAGTGACCAAATTTGTGGTCATACACTCTGCATTCTCAGCATCAAGGTACTCTAATTCTAGGACAACTAATTTGTGGCCATACACTAAGGTTCTAGAGTATAACATCAGTGTAGTTTCTCTACATACGCAGGCAAGCTCCAATTCTAGGAGGACTAATTTGAACTTTGAATGAGTTTAACAAAACAAGCTAGCATGAGTATAACTTGTTGAGAAAAATAGTCGTACTAGTAAACTTTCAAGTTTACATCGCTGGTTAGCATTCTTTCTTAAACATGGATGCCTAGCTGTGTTCTAAAGAGTATAAGGCCATGCTTGGAATGGATGTATCTTGATATGGAGGTGTATAATTTACACGTGTAACTTACTAGCCACTGTGCAAATTCCAGCCGGAAATGAAACGACGCGCTCAGGCGTGTATTTTTTTACAAGGATATTTAAAAGAGAAAAGATGATCCAAACAGGGCCTAAAATGCATTGCTATTGGGAGTAGTTTCGGTCAAATGCTACTCTGGTATTTCTTAGGAGTATTTGTAGCGTTCTAGAGCGACCAGTAGATAGCCTATTTCTTTCTATTGATATGGACAATATCTTATCTAGCCAAAGTTCCCTCCTTACAAAATCTCCTTGTAACTCGGACGACTAGAATAGTGTTGTTCACTGAATAGATTCTGTTTAGCACAAGTTGTGATGGATATGGATTTGCTACTAATGATTCACTATTTCTAGGGTTCTAGAGTGCTATGTGTTCTGCCTATATGGTGGAGTAGTTGTATCTTATCTAGCCAAATTTTGGGTGCTCCACATAAGCCGTGTTAGCAATTGACCAAAAGTAAAGCCCTTGTGACTATATTTTCCACACAAAACAAGTACCTAGAGTTCCATCTTCCATGCACTAGCCTAACTCAATGCAGGGGAAGGACAGTGGTGCCTCATAATGTCACTCCATTGCCCATGGGGGATTATCATTGCCCCAGTGCATGTAGATGCAGGGGCAGGAGGGAAAGATGCAAAAGCTCTTTTTAACCAGTTGTAAGGCAGTGTGCAATGCAACACCTGCATTAGTTAGTGGATGAGGGCGCAAGACCAGCTTCAGGGTTTATGGCTTCAGCCAAGAGGAGAAACAAAGGGCTCTACATATGAAAAGATACCAACATTATTGTTTCCATGAAATTGGTAATATATGTGGCATGTGTTTGTTTATCTTTTCTGCAAGAGCAACTTGTGTCCCGGACCTTCTAGTGGTACTGAGAACCGTAAAAAGAAACTGCCTTCTTGCATGATCACTTACTGAAAATAGGGACAATCATCTTTACTTCTGAGTACTTAGAAGTAGTTAAGTTATCTAAGTTATTATGGGTACTGTTACAATGTGCTTGTATTGAACCATCTATCCAAGTTTATTACTAACTCTATATGTGCTTCTCTGCACCTATGCTTGCATGTATATCTATTTGCTTTATGGACATGACTCTTGTGTTTGTTTGCTTGTTATACTGTGATAATTGCAATGCTTATTTAGCGACAAAATTTGCTCTTAATGTAGTGTTGCAGGATCTGGATATCTCTCAAAATTTAGTACTTTCTGGTGTTGATCTCAAGTGTTGGCTCCTACAGCATTGCATTTCACCAAGTGAAATGCTACATTTCTACTCCTAACACATTCTCTCTTTCTTAGTGTTTTTGTTATGCAGGTTGGAAGAAAAGAAGAAGATCCAGAGAAGATCTTAGTAATAAGATAGTTTTTAGGAAAATAGATATTTAGTTTTAGGTCATTTCTTCTAATTTCATATATGGAGTGCTTGTCTTTGTTTTTGTTTTGACTTTGTGAAACTTGCTAACTATGGATGAAACTGGGTAATATTGATGAAACTATGTATATGTATGGATGAAACTTGCTACTATTGGTAACATGTGTTGGATATGCTATATTGGTACTATGTATGGATGAAACTTGCTACTATGTATATATATGTGTGTTTGATTTTCTGTGAAAATGAATGGATATAAGAAGAAACAGAATTAATGCCTATTTGGTCTCTTTGCCATCTGCCAGCAGATAACAAAGAGCTTGCAGTCTTTGTCGTCTACCAGCAGACAGCAAAGAGCCTATCTTTGCCGTCTGCCAGCAGAAAGCAAAGAGCCATGACCTTTATCGTCCGCCAGCAGACGGCAAAGTGCCCTTTGCCGTCGCTAGTTCAGCCAGACATTTTGCCGTCTGCTGGCTGACGACAAAGGCCTTTGCCATCCGGGATCTGTGCCTTTGTCATCCGCCATGGCAGACGGCAAAGAAGCTGATTCCAGTAGTGAATATGGACCGGGGATGGGGAGGAGAGGGAGAGATGGGGAGGAACAGACCTGCGCCACCACCGAGCGCCATGGTGGGCCGCCGCCGCACTGTAGCTAGGTCGCCCCAAGATCCCCTCTCGTCACCCTTTTCTTTTCTTGGTGGCTGGTGTTGAAGGGGTATGTTTTGCGGGACACTAGCAATTCAGAGGAAAATGGAGCGGGATGGAGCTTTACGTGGGACGCAAAACAGCTTGGAATTGGCTGATGTTTCCAATATGAATTCGGTGTCCAGCCAAACACCTGTATTGAGGTGAGATGATTACCAATTCTATTTCGTGGACATGAATGGGGACATCCAAATGCAGTGTAAGCAACATTGACAAAGTTCAGCCTAACTTTTGTGGTTTTGCTTGCGCATGATTTTGGCCAATGTGCATACTCTTAAAAATAGCTCAAGATAGATAGCATTACCATGGACTTGCACTAAACCAGCGAGCGACTCCTGGCCCTTCTTAATCTCATTTGTGACAGATGCCCTTTTTGAATTTAAATTGTCCTCTAAAATAGCAAAATCGTTCTTACTTTCATTGGACAACTTCTCCTTGATATACTTAATCATGTTGGCTTCTTCTTGATGTGCATTAGATACCTTAAGCTCTAATTAAAAGAACCAATTCAAAGTCACCTCACCAGGCAGAAAAATTAAAACTTTAGCATCAATAAGAGTTTTTATACTTAGGTTGTCCAGGAGTTATTTTCAGATGATGATCGTGCCGATATGCTTGCATTAGCCACAGTATGCTCAAGGCTCGCTACCTCTCCCACTTGGTAATCCCCCTTGTATACCGTTTGATCTAATGGCTGGGCCCGCAAAAGGGGTTCACATGAAAATATTGGTAAGCCAGATTTGAAATTCAAAGGTGCACACACAATCGGTATGATATCTTACTTTCTTCGATAATTCAAGCAAGTCCTTAACATCCAATGTATTCAAATCAGCTTGTGTGATATGCTTTGTGTGTGGAAACCGTTTATCCCTTACCACTAGAGTCATGAGGTCATAAAATATGTCCTGCATGAAAAACAAGAGTCCATCAGAAAAGCAGAAAATCATTAATTATCCCTTGCTCACTTGAAAGGACATCACTCACCTTTTCCAAGCAGGCCTAGTCCTGGTCTTGGCCACTGGAGTTTTCTTCGGTGATATCTTCTTTTTCCAAAAGGAAGAGTTGGCCTGCATTTTTTTGGTAAAGTTAAAAGAGATCTGAGTGGCAGAAGAAAGAGCACAGAGAATAAAAGTTTGAATAATTACTTGCTGGAGGAGACGGGTTAAGAGTATAAAAGGGCCTCAACCTTGTTCTGTTGCAAGCCTTTTGAGGTTCTCCGAGGAGCTTTTTTACAATGTCACTGATCTCTTTTTAGTCAGATCTCCTTGACTACAGTGTTGGGGATCTTTCAAATCACCAGCTTAGTTGCACATTAAACCATTGCGCCGGCTTAAGGGCAATATTTTGCAAGAGACCCAACACCGGTTCACAGCGACTCCATTTAAATCGACTTCGGATATACACCGGCGACTTGAGCGTGTTCTTCGACAGTAAGACGACCAGGAAGTTCATCCGAGGTGTTTAAACGTGTGGGCCTGTAACCCGGCAAGGGGTTCTCCTCTGCCGGAGCTGTGTTCTTGCAATAGAACCATGTCTTATTCCAGCCTTTGGGATGGCTTGGCAAGATAGCTGCAGGAAAGGTAACGTCCCTCCGCCTCTGAATAGATACTCCGCCAAGTTCTAAACTAGGACCATCAGCTGGCAGTTGATATAATAGAAATCTCTCAAGAGAAGAATAGTGGGTTCTGTTTGAAGGTATGTGTAAGTGCATCTAGTGCCACCCCTAGTTGGTTTTGGAGTATTGACGACAAATGTGGTTGAGGGACTAATGCGTTTGTGAGAATTGCAGGATAACGCAGGTAGTGTCCCCCATTGATTCGGTTTACCTACCGGAGATGACCCCTAAAAATGTATGAAGACATTGACGACAATGGTGGTATGTGAAGATATTCACATTGAAGACTATGACATGAGAAGACATTGAGTGAAGACTATGGAGCGCGAAGACTGTGTCGTTTCGTTGTTTCCTTTTCTTCTTTGTTGAGTCATAGGAACCACCGTACTGTTAAGTGGGGTCCAAGTGATCAAAGTCAGAATGACTGAAGTGATGCTCAACTCAAATCCTATGTCTTCGAGCGAAGACAATGAGAGCAAAACTTATCCAGAGCTGGATGAGTCAGCTTTGCTTGTAGCCCAAGTAAAGTTGCCGTGTGTGTTTGAAATCTGACCGTTGGAACACGTGTCAGTTCCTTAGTGACCCAGGGTCATTTCGGACATAACAGGTCGGGTTGCCTAGTGGCTATAAATAGCCCACCCCCTACACCATAAATTGGTGGCTGCTCAGAGTTAGTGCACGGCTTTTGTCATTTGAGAGAAACCCACCTCGAAGCCTTTGAGAGAGAGAGAAATCCTTGCGAGGACAAAGCCCAAACACCTAGAGCAAAAGAGTGTTAGGCATCACTGGAGTCTTTCTGTCTGTGTGACCTGAAGACTTATTACACTTGAGGACTGTGAATCCTCCAGCCGGTTAGGCGTCGCGTTCTGAGCATCCAAGAGTCATTGTGGATTGCCGGTGAACGCAGTCTGTGAAGGTTCGGAAGTCTACCTTGAAGACTTACCAGAGTGATTGGGCGAGGACTCTGTGTCCTTAGCTCAAGGGGAATAAGGTGAAGACACGGTCTTCTGAGTTGAATCTCAGCCTCCCTAACCAGATGTACAGTTGTCACAGCAACTGGAACTGGTCCAACAAATCCTGTGTCTTCAACAAGTGACTGGTTCTATCTTCTCCCTCTCTTTACTTAGAGTTTGTCTTCGTGAAGTCATTGCCTATCTATCATACCTATTTGACTTCATTGCTTGACAACTTTTGTTGTTTGGCTTCTCACTATCTTCCATCTTGATCCTTACTACCTAGCTGCTATTAGTCTTGTACTTTCACGTTATTGCATACTTGACTATGGTTTGCTTGTTGTAGTTTACCTTCCGCTGCATATCAATTAGGTCATTTCTATTGTTTGTCTTCTAAACATTCGTGTTTTGAAGACTTTCCTAAAAATCGCCTATTCACCCCCCCTCTAGTCGATAACTAGCACTTTCAATTGGTATCAGAGCAAGGTACTCCCTTGTTCTGTGTGATTTGGTTTAACCACCTGGAGTTTTAGCTATGTCGACTGCAGGGATAATCAAAGTCTCCGCTGCTTGCCCCGTGTTCGATGGAACTGACTATCCCTACTGGAAGAATAAGATGCGCATGCATCTTGAAGCCATTGATGTCGACCTCTGGTATGTCGTCAAGAACGGCGTTCCCAAAACTGGTGAAGGTGTCACCCCTGCTGATGTCAAGAAGTTCATTCAACTGGACTCTACTGCAAAGAACATCATCTGTGGTCATCTGACCAAAGGACAGTATGGCCGTGTGAGTGCTCTGGAAACGTCGAAGCTAGTCTGGGACTGGCTATCCAAGGTCAACGAAGGCGTCTCAACCCAGAGAGATCAAAGGATCAGTGTTCTTCGCAACCTCTTCAACCGCTTCAAGAGAAACGACAATGAAAATGTCCAGCTCACGTTTGATCGCCTCACTGACATCACAAATGAGCTTCATGCTCTCGGCGCCACTGAGATCACCAAGCATGAAATCGTCAAGACACTACTGAGATCACTTGACAGCTCTTTTGACACCCTTGCCCTCATGATAAAAGAACGTCCTGGCTTCAAGACACTCGATCAGTCTGATATACTTGAGAGGCTCAACACACATGAGTTCCAGCTTTCTGAGAAAAGAGATATCTATAGCCCCAACTATGGCCGAACTCGCGCTTTGAAGGCAAAAGTTGTTTCCTCATCTGAAGAAGAATCTGACTGCGGTTCTGATGATCCTGAAGACATTGGAAAGGAACTTGCTATGCTTGTGAAGAAGTTCCAGAAGTTCACTAGGAAGAAAGGCTTCAGAAAGTCTTCACGATCCAGCTCAAGAAATTATGAAGCTTCCACTCATGACTACAAGAAGAGAACCTGTCACAAGTGCAAGAAAACTGGACACTATATCTCTGAGTGTCCACAGTGGGACAATGAGAAGAAGAAGAAGAGCAAGGAATATGATTCTGATGACAAGAAGAAGAAGAAATCTTCAAAGTCTTCTTCCAAGTCCTCATCAAAGTCTTCATCTCATAAGAAGAGCTCATCTGGCAAGGCTCGTGCTTTTGTTGGCAAAGAAATGGATTCAGAGGAGGAGTCTGCTTCTGAGGAGGTGGAGGTGGAGTCTGAAGAGGAGTCCGACCCTGGCGTTGCAAGTCTGGCTTTAGCCACAGCCTATGTTGCCAAGTCCATCTTCAACACTGAAGACAATGACTTCCACACCAACGCTGAAGCTGATGACAAGGACGACCCTGCTCCCACCTACTGCTTCATGGCACGTGGTGCCAAGGTAAAATCACGTGATGCTTACTTTCAAACATCAAGTGAAGATGACTCTGATTGTGAATCCAAACCCAGCTACAAAACACTTGCTAAAATTGCAACCGAACAACAAAGAGCTATGGAACATACTCAAAAACTGTTAGACAAAAGCGATGACCTGTTGGACGCGGAAATGACACGTTCACAGTCCTTAGTTGAAGACATTAAAAATCTTCATGCTAAGTACCAAGAACTTGAAAGTCGTCATGAAACGCTCTCAACTACTCATGAAAAGCTCTCCTATGATTATCTTCAAAGGAAGCAAGAGCTTGAGAAATTGAGAGCGGCTCATGAAGATCTTCAAAAAGAGAATGAGTCACTTCGCGCTCAACAGATCAGTTCCGCTCAGGATGGATTTGAACCACCATGTCTAAAATGTCTTGAGCGTGATATCGCTACCTCTGTTGCTGAATGTTCAACTGCTGCTACTGTTGCATTGTCTTCAACTACTAATGTGGTAACTAACCCCTCTGCGGAGGATACCACTGCTATTGCTGATGAAAATGCTAGGTTGAAGACATTGCTTGAAACAGGGATGTATAAAAGTCTGAAAGGGCATCAGACACTTTGCGATGTCCTCAAAAAGCAGATTCTGAACCGAAACCCTAGGAAAGAGGGTGTTGGGTTCGAGAGGAAAATGAATGTTGATGGTTCCTACTGGAAGCCTGAGCAGTATCCCAAAACCACATGGGTTGCTGCAAAGGGACCTTCAGTGGATCCATCCACCTTATCTGGCTTTACCTGTGCTAACCCTATTATCATTGATGAATCCTTTGATGCAAACTATAAGCTGTTCAAGAATCAGAATGGTGAAGTGTTTGCCAGGTATATTGGTACTAACTGCAGGAATGGACCACCTATGAAGAAGATCTGGGTTCCCAAAAGCTGTCTTGAGAATCTTCCAGTGAATGTCATCATGACACCACCTGGGAAGAAGACAAACCCCAGACCTAAGGCGTCATATGGTCCAAAGGCTTCATACAGACAGAGGACTCACCTGAGTCACCCTAACGCCAATGTTTTGCAGGGAAACCGTACTCAAATTTATGAATATGAGCGTGTGTCTTCAAACCGCTATGTTCATAGAACTAAGAACTTTTCTGCTTATTCATATGAGTATCATTCATCTCCTGCAAGGCTATTTGCTAGGGCTCCAAAGCCGAAGTTCTCAGATGCTGCACTTAGACTCATTGCTTCTAAGCCACCCCTGAAGATGTGGGTGGTTAAGAAGAATTAACTTTCTTTTGCAGGAAAGGGTCTCCAGCCGAAAATCAAAGGCGTCTGATGATATTGCTGGGGACCTAAAACATCTTGTAGGGCACAAGATCAAATGCCCAAATGGTCTCACTATGTATTTTGTTCCTGAATTGTTTGCCATCCATCCTATCAGTCCTAATCTTGATTTAAGCTTCAATAATCCACTTGCCCGTCAAATCTTTATGCTTCACAATGCTCTTGGTGAAGCCTATCCCCCTAACTGTACTGTAGGGTATGACACCTCATGCTTCAGAATGGATTATGGACAGTGGATGCACTAATCATATGACTGGTGATCGAAGTCTTCTCATGGACTCAACCTTACGTCCATCAGACAAGAGTCACATCACATTTGCTGACACTGGTAAAAGCAAGGTATTGGGTCTAGGTAGAGTTGCAATCTCAAAGGATCAACACATGGATAAAGTGATGCTTGTTGAATCCCTTGGTTTCAACTTGATGTCTGTCTCAATGCTTTGTGACTTGAACATGATTGTGATATTCGGAAAATATCGTTGCCTTGTACTAATGGAATCTGACAAGTCTCTAGTCTTTGAAGGGTATAGGAAAGATGATCTATACATGGTAGATTTCTCAGTAGGTCCACAGCTTGCCGTATGTCTTCTTGCAAAAGCTTCAGAATGCTGGCTCTGGCATCGGAGGCTGGGGCATGCTGGCATGAGGAACTTACACACACTCGCCAAGAAGAAGCATGTCATAGGCATCGAGGGTGTCAAGTTCAAGAAGGATCATTTGTGTGGTGCCTGCGAAGCTGGAAAGATGACTAGGGCAAAGCACCCCTCGAAGACAATCATGACGACATCTCAACCCTTCGAGTTGTTACACGTGGATTTGTTTGGCCCTACTCACTACTCTACCTTCACAACAACTGCTTGTCTTTATGGCTTCGTCATTGTTGATGACTACTCAAGATATACATGGGTGCACATAATTCTCTACAAGACTGAAGTGCAAGATGTCTTCAGACGTTTCGCCAATCGAGCAATGAACAATTATGGCGTCAAGATCAAGCATATCAGAAGTGACAACGGCACTGAATTCAAGAACACCGGACTTGATCTTTATCTGGATACCATGGGAATCACTCATGAGTTCTCTGCTCCATACACACCTCAGCAAAATGGCATCGTGGAGCGCAAGAACAGAACCCTCATTGAGATGGCTCGAACAATGCTCGACGAGTACAAGACACCAAGAAAGTTCTGGCCTGAAGCTATTGATACAGCTTGTCACGTCATCAACCGTGTTTATATCCATAAGCTTCTGAACAAAACATCCTATGAGCTCCTTACTGGCAAGAAGCCAAATGTCAGCTACTTCAGAGTATTTGGGGCTAAGTGCTGGATCAAGGATCCCCATCACAAGTCAAAATTTGAACCCAAAGCTCACGAAGGCTTCATGCTCGGTTACGGAAAGGACTCGCACTCCTACAGAGTCTTCAACCTCTATCTCTACAAAATCGTCGAAACTGTGGACGTGCGATTTGATGAAACCAATGGTTCACAAAGAGAGCTGCTGCCAAGTACACTAGACGAAGCTCCGCCCAGCGAATCTATCAAGCTAATGGGAACTGGTGAAATCATGCCTTCTGAAGCACAGCCTGAAGAGGAACTTATCATTTCTGCACCTAACCAACCTGAAGACAATGCTCAGCCTGAAGACAATCCTCCCAATGATGACAATGATCAGCAGAGAAAAGTCTTCGTCCAGTTCATCCTCGAGTTGCAAATGAAGTACAGATTGAGAAGATAATCGATAGCATCAATGCACCTGGTCCGCTTACTCGCTCAAGAGCAACACAGCTAGCAAATTTCTGTGGGCACTTTTCTTTTGTGTCAATATCAGAACCCAAGAAAGTTGCTGAAGCCTTTATGGAACCAGAATGGATACAAGCTATGCAAGAAGAACTTCAACAGTTCAAGCTGAACAATGTTTGGGAACTTGTCAAGCGTCCTGACCCTCGCAAGCATAACATTATTGGCACCAAATGGATATATCGAAACAAGCAAGATGAGCATGGTCAAGTCGTCAGAAACAAAGCACGGCTTGTGGCTCAAGGATATACTCAAGTTGAAGGAATTGACTTCGATGAAACATTTGCTCCTGTAGCTAGGCTTGAAGCTATTCGCATACTACTAGCCTATGCTAACCACCACAACATCTTGCTATATCAAATGGATGTGAAGAGTGCATTTCTCAACGGCAAGATTGAAGAAGAAGTATATGTCGCTCAACCACCTGGCTTTGAAGATCCAAAACATCCTGATATGGTGTACAAGCTAAATAAAGCACTGTATGGCCTCAAACAAGCTCCTCGCGCCTGGTATGATACGATCAAAGACTTCCTGAAGAGCAAAGGCTTCAAACCTGGATCCCTTGATCCCACACTCTTCACGAAGACATATGATGGTGAACTGTTTGTATGCCAAATATATGTGGATGACATTATCTTCGGCTGCACCAACCAGAAGTATAGTGATGAATTTGGATACATGATGCAAGAACAATATCAGATGTCCATGATGGGAGAGCTCAAGTTCTTCCTTGGTCTTCAAATTCGTCAGCAAAGGAATGGCATCTTTATATCTCAAGAAAAATACCTCCAAGATTGTCTGAAGAAGTTTGGAATGCAAGAGTGCAAAGGATACACGACGCCAATGCCAGCCAAACACCATCTGGGTCCCAACGACAATGGTAAAGAGTTCGATCAAAAGGTATACCGCTCCATGATTGGTTCCTTACTTTACCTATGTGCATCTAGGCCAGATATTATGCTTAGTGTTTGCATGTGTGCTCGATTCCAAGCGGCACCAAAGGAATCGCATCACTTAGCTGTGAAGCGAATTCTTCGATATTTGGCTCACACCCCAACACTCGGATTATGGTATCCAAAGGGCTCAAAATTTGATTTGGTTGGATTTTCGGATGCTGATTATGCTGGTGACAAGGTGGATCGCAAGTATACATCAGGCACATGTCACTTTCTGGGACGATCACTTGTCTGTTGGTCTTCAAAGAAGCAGAACTGTGTATCACTCTCAACTGCTGAATCTGAATACATTGCTGCTGGATCTTGCCGTGCTCAGCTTCTATGGATGAAGCAAACTCTCAAGGACTATGGCATCAATCTGAAACAAGTACCTCTCTTCTGCGACAACGAAAGCGCCATCAAGATTGCCAACAATCCAGTCCAACACTCGAAGACAAAGCACATTGAAATTCGTCATCATTTTCTCAGGGATCATGTCATGAAGAAAGATATTGACATCATTCACGTCAACACTGAAGAGCAACTGGCAGATATCTTCACAAAGCCCTTGGATGAGAAAAGGTTTTGCAAGTTACGGTGTGAGCTAAATATCTTGGAATCCTCAAATGTCCTGTGATCAAGCACACATCCTAACACTTATGCATGTTGATGACTTAGATGTGCAACACACGAAGTAAAGTATATCTTCAATCAATGAAGACTTACATTCTGAGTGTGAATACATTAACATGGAATTTGACTTCGGAGCGCCACGATAATTGTGCGCCGTGTCTGGGTCTAATACTTCCTATACGGTGGGTAACGCCACCACCAAATTTCTCTGTTTGAAGTGTTTCACTCATGGCGTTATTTCTGCAATATCTTCGCATTTGATTTGTCTTCAACTTCAACTATCTTCATGATTTTCTTCACTATGTTGATTTGGTTGCTTCTGATATATATATATATATATATATATATATATATATATATATATATATATATTGTTCTGTCCTCTACAGCATTCACTTATAGCTATGTCTTCCAAGTTGAATCTTTTGAACTAAGTGAATGTGATCGGACCCTAATCTCTCTATGCTTTCTATCTCAAACTCTATCTATCCAAATCATATGCATTCTATTGAAACTGTCGAATGTCTTCTCTGCGTCCTTGTCAGCAGAAGACATAGAGACAAACTTTAAGTCTGTTTTAAATGATTCATCCTTACTGTTGAAATCCGGAGAAGCCGGAACGTCCATCCGACAAACCTGGCGGGCGTGGGAACATGGGACAACTCAGTGTATGTTGCATGCTTGCCACGTGCCCCTCAGATGTGAACCGCCAGGGGCACCTGCGTAATTGCACTGTGCCGCATACCTCCTTATAAATACATGTCCCCTGCGGTAAAGAAAACCTTCTTCCACCTCTCCACCTCGTCAAAACCCTAGCGCCACCGCTAGCTCTCGACGACGCCGGCGACGAAGCGCTTAGCTGCCGCAACTTCTCCGACGCCGTCCTCACGCCGGCCGCGAACATCATCCTCTCCGCCGCCGCCGTAAGTGTCCTCCATCGCCAAGTTAGGGCACGGTGGATTGAAATGCTCGACCTCCTTTTCTTCCCGTCTAGCAGTTCTTCAAGTGGTAAATATAACTCTATTTTTACCATCTTTTTGATCCTCAAAGATTCATCCTTCTTACAAAAATTGGTTTCTGCCTATACAATGTTAGATCTATTCTGTCTGCATCTCATACTGCCTAGTATATTCACTTAAGCTTCACAACTAGTTAGATTCCTCACTTGTACTTATTCACGGATTCGTACAAATCTGGAACCAACTCTCAGCGTATAAGTGAATGTCTTCGCATCATGAGGTCAATGTCTTCAAACTGATTTATCTTCAAAATCTTCTGAGAATGCATATGACCTCTTCCCCTTCCCTCGCATCTCTAATGCTGTCACAGGTACATGTCCGTGGGAGAATCCCTTGGTTCTCATAGTCTGCATTCGTTTGCAGAATTCTTACAACATCAAACTAACTCTCCCGAAGCCAGTTCCTGTCTGTCCAGCAAACGCAAGCCCTTGAAGCCTCTGAACGTATTGAAGCCATTCAGTTTGAAATTCATGGCTGCAGATAAATCAGTCAGGAAGGGCGGCAGACAGCGTCGTGGGGGAACCTCAAAAGATCTGCCTGATGACCTCGCAGAGCTTTACAAGACAGATCCCGAAGAGAATTACAATCAGCGCAAGACACGAATCCAATGGATTCGTCGATATTGGGCTGAACAATGGTTCAAGTACAATTTCGTGACCCAGGAATACGCCGAGAAGAATGCTATCAGAAGCCCTTGGGGTGATATTCTCTTTCGAGGCCTTCCACCCAAGAACATGGCTGAAGCTATTGCACAGGGTTTCTATCCTTGTATGGTCCGTGGACCTCAGCCTGAGAATGCCGACCCAACGTCATTGCTCTGGTGTCGTGACGATAATCTCTTCAAGCGCAACTTCCAGCACGCAAAGGCTTCGGCCAAGGAAAACAAGAAGTCATTGGGATTAGACTTCAACCCTGGTCCCTCTGCTCCCCGTGCTGACGGCTCACGTGATGCTGAACCCAATGTCATCGGTCCGTTTTCAAACCTTGATGGCCTCATCACTTACATCTTGGTCCAAGGTGCCAAAGTGGATCACTCTGATGACGATGCTGACTCTGATGAAGTCCCTGCTCCTGCTCCTGCTCCAAAGCCGCAGAAGCAAAAGAAGGCTAAGGCTTCAAAGTCAGCTGCTCCTCCAAAAGCTTCACGTGTGAAGCCACTGGCTACTGCACCTCCTGAAGTCAGTGTGCAGTCTGAAGATCACTCCCGTATCTCCAAGAAGACGGAGAAGAAAAAGAAAATTGTCAAGAACACTGATCTGACACTGACTCCTGCTGCCATTTTGCGTGAAGAGCACATTGATCTGTCCAGTGATGAAGATCTTGCAGATGATGCCCTTGAGCAACTTATCAAGAGCAAAGAAGAAGCAGAAATTTTCAACAATTTGCCTCTCTTTGATGTGGCAATCATGCATCACTTCATTGATGAGTGGTTTGACACCCCAAACATCAGTTTTGAAGATCTGCAACTTCCTATTGGCCTCAGCGTCTCCTTCAATGGAGCCATTGCTTCTGAGCTAGCTCTTGCTCAGCGCATTGTTGAACTGAAGCATAAGATTGACTATGAGAAGGCTCAGTTCAAGAAGCATATGGCTGCGCTCAGCGTGCAAGATGTCAAAAAATTCAAGATCATGCTGCACGAGCTCAAAGAAGCCTTCCTCAAGAAGCGTGAAGAAGCTAGAGGCTCTCGTGAGCGCATGAAGAGTCTGGCTGACAAGTGTGTGCTAGCCTACAATGAGGCTGAGAAGCGCAAGACTCTTGGCCGTCCTGGCATTGACCCCAGAATGGCTGCAAAGAAGAAGAAGCCACCAACTGATCAAGCTACACCGTCAAGGTAGGAAGAACCCGCATAGTCTTCCCAAGCAGCATGACTGGCTCAAAGCCAAAAGTCAGGTCAACCGCTTCTGAACAGAAGAAGACGAGGGCTGCTGAGGCTGAAGCCAGAAAGAGGAAACATCCTGAAGCCTCTGATGCTGCTCCCTCCAAGAAGAAGCTCAAGACCAAGAAGAATCGGGCTGCTCCCACAGAGCCCTTGGTTGTTGAACCCATTTCAATGGTTCGCCCTGTCTCTGCTGTCCAAGAACGACGGATGATAGTTCATGAGCCTGCTTCCACAGAGGCTCATGAAGCTGAAGACATTCCAGCAGTTGATCCCACCGCTGCTGAAGACATTGGTCATCATGACAATGTTGAAGATGATGAAGTTCTTCCTCAGATCGAACAAAACCGGTATCATCGCCTGTTCTCACGAACAGCGAACTCATCAGCATTGGTCGTCCTCTGATGCCAATTGCGCAGGATGCATCATGGGCTGATCACCCACAGCAACCAGAAGACTCCCCTAGTACTCCCCAACAACAAAAAGAAGAAGAGGAAGACTTTGAGGCCCAGCCAACCCCATCTCCAAAGTCGTCGCCAGCATTTCGCAGGCTTCGCAAAGGTCAAAGGCCTCAAGTACCTCTCCCGAGCGTTCCAGAAGGAGAAGTGCACCACCAACCTGTTGCACGTCAAGTCTTTTCAGAAGCCACTCCAACTGTGAATGTCTCCAAGTCTGAAGCCAAAGCTGCTGAAGACAATCCGGCTGCATCAGCCAAAGACACCCAAGAAGAAGAAGAACGTGTCCCTACTCCCCCTGTTATTGAAGAAGTTATTCCTGATATCAACGTGCCAGTGCCCGACCCTCCAGCTCGTCAAGTGGAGGTTGAAAACATTGAGGCTGCCACCTCCAACACCAATGAAGCCAATGACGTGGTCATGGCTGAAGCAAATGTGGAGCCTGCACCAACAGCTCCTGAAGCCAATGAAGGAAATGTGCCTGAAGCCTCAGTTGTTGCCACTGCTCCAGTTCCGCCACCAAGGCCCTACACAATTGAGCAAGCATACAACTATGGTCAGCTAACCACAGTAAGATGGCCTGTTCTGGTCCCTCCGCCTCATGCCTCTGGTCCTCAGTTTGAATATCATGTTGGGCATAGGCCTCTGGTCCAGAAGCCGAAGCCACGACTGCCAAGGTTTCCAGGCACTGCCACCTCTACAGGGTCTTTCAATGCAAATGGCTTCAAAGCCCACAACACTTTCTTTGACAGAGCAAAGAACCCCTACACAAGGCCAAGGATACCATCTGACCGTTTCTGGAGCTATCAGCAACGAAGCTATTACTCCTGCGTTCTGTATGATCAAGGGCGCATTTTCCCTCATATGCGCCTCGACACTGAAGCCATTGCCGGACTGCCGTGCTTAGAAGAAGCACTTGATTGCTTTCGTGATGCAGGTCTGCTCGGCTTCGTAACAGACAAAGAACACTGGAATGAAGAACTTGTGCTTCAATTCTATGCTACCCTCCACATCCGCGGCTACTACAAAGATACGAAGACATGGGTTCTCGAGTGGATGACAGGAAATGTTCATCATGAAGCCAAATCTCTTGACATCATTGAGCTCACAGGCCTACCCACTCCCAGAGAGCTGTTTGAACCTGGTTGTCAACTCCTCCGCGATGCACTGGAGAGCATATTTCATAAGCCAGAACCCGACATGAGTCAGATGTTGAGCATGATGAAGCCACTGCCACATGACGCTGAATACCCTCAGGACTTCTTTGTTGATGACCTTGAGTATCTGCCTCGTACAATATATCACATCATCAGGCGAACTCTATGGCCTATCAAAGGGCATTCATCATCTGCAAAACTTGAAGGAGCCATGAAGACATTGGTCTCTTACATCCTCAATCGCATCAGCTTCAATACGCAAGAATTCTTCATCCGGCAATTGGCTGCGTCTGGATCAGATCTTTTTGGTCTGAAATTTTATGCTCCATGGGTCATGCGCCTCATCAAGATGCACTCTGCTATCAACTATCAGCCCTCTACTCGCAATCATCTGATCTTTCTACCAGAGGTTGATATGTCAGTTGAAGCCATATACCCTGAGCCTACCAAAACGCCACTTTGTCTTCAGAATGCAGATCACCATAGCTTCTCTCAACCCATTGAAGGCGTCCAAGCAGTATCTCGTGTCTATCCTCTGGCTGGGAACACTCGTCTGCCTCACCGTGTGCAAACTGAAGCTACTGAGAGCACTATTGCACAACGGCCTCGGAAGCGCTCTCGCGTCTTAAATAACCGAGAACTTATTGTGGCACTGCATCAGAAACAAGATAAACATCACAACTGGCTCAAGCGACAGATGCAAAGCCTCTTTGTGGACATCAATCGCATTCGAAATCTTGCCACCAAGAATGCTTTTGTCACTCATGAGACCTGTCGGCGATCCTGGAAGAGTTTGACCCTGCTCAGTGCTGAAGCAGATCTTCAAGACGATGGCTTCACTGAACGCTTCAAGTTTGACTCCACTCCTCCACGGAATGCAGTCCTACGACGAACTCCATCACTTGAAGACTCTGACTATTCTTCCTCCGCGACAACGGTGAATGCCAGAGTGATCAATGATGAAGATGATGCTACTTCACCACCCCCTACTTCTGCACGCATCGACACTGCACCAAGTTCGTCTGCACCGCCAACCAACAACGACAACCCTACTGCATCATCTACTTCTGAAGAGGACGAGTAGACGCTCTATGTCTTCAAACCTTTTTGGTCCTTACTGACAAAAGGGGGAGAAGCATATGAGTTTGATAGTCTTCAAGCGGGTTCTTAAGGGCGGTTGCATAATATTTTGCCTAGTGTTTACAACTCTCGCTTTTGATACATTTGGTTCTTTGAGTTGTAACACTTAAACTCGATGGTCGTCTGCTACTTATTTGCTTTACTCTGGTGCGATGATAAATTCCGCATGTGCGATGATAACTTCCGCACTTAGATCATTCTGCAGACGTCCATTTTTCATTATGCATGTCATTCTCTTAGTTATATCATTTCATGCATGATGAATTATCTTCATAAGTGAAGAGGATCTCCACAAGTACAACCTGCCATGTGCATTTGCATTCCAAAAGCAAACTACTTATATGCACATCTTCAGGGGGAGCCTTTGCCACTTATGAAGACAATTCCCTATCCTTTACAATTTCACATACTTTATCCCCGTTGAAAACTTCAACCAGTTTGTCATCAATCACCAAAAAGGGGGAGATTGTAAGTGCATCTAGTGCCACCCCTAGTTGGTTTTGGAGTATTGACGACAAATGTGGTTGAGGGACTAATGCGTTTGTGAGAATTGCAGGATAACGCAGGTAGTGTCCCCCATTGATTCGGTTTACCTACCGGAGATGACCCCTAAAAATGTATGAAGACATTGACGACAATGGTGGTATGTGAAGATATTCACATTGAAGACTATGACATGAGAAGACATTGAGTGAAGACTATGGAGCGCGAAGACTGTGTCGTTTCGTTGTTTCCTTTTCTTCTTTGTTGAGTCATAGGAACCACCGTACTGTTAAGTGGGGTCCAAGTGATCATAGTCAGAATGACTGAAGTGATGCTCAACCCAAATCCTATGTCTTCGAGCGAAGACAATGAGAGCAAAACTTATCCAGAGCTGGATGAGTCAGCTTTGCTTGTAGCCCAAGTAAAGTTGCCGTGTGTGTTTGAAATCTGACCGTTGGAACACGTGTCAGTTCCTTAGTGACCCAGGGTCATTTCGGACATAACAGGTCGGGTTGCCTAGTGGCTATAAATAGCCCACCCCCTACACCATAAATTGGTGGCTGCTCAGAGTTAGTGCACGGCTTTTGTCGTTTGAGAGCAACCCACCTCGAAGCCTTTGAGAGAGAGAAATCCTTGCGAGGACAAAGCCCAAACACCCAGAGCCAAAGAGTGTTAGGCATCACTGGAGTCTTTCTGTCTGTGTGACCTGAAGACTTATTACACTTGAGGACTGTGAATCCTCCAGCCGGTTAGGCGTCGCGTTCTGAGCATCCAAGAGTCATTGTGGATTGCCGGTGAACGCAGTCTGTGAAGGTTCGGAAGTCTACCTTGAAGACTTACCAGAGTGATTGGGCGAGGACTGTGTGTCCTTAGCTCAAGGGGAATAAGGTGAAGACACGGTCTTCTGAGTTGAATCTCAGCCTCCCTAACCAGATGTACAGTTGTCACAGCAACTGGAACTGGTCCAACAAATCCTGTGTCTTCAACAAGTGACTGGTTCTATCTTCTCCCTCTCTTTACTTAGAGTTTGTCTTCGTGAAGTCATTGCCTATCTATCATACCTATTTGACTTCATTGCTTGACAACTTTTGTTGTTTGGCTTCTCACTATCTTCCATCTTGATCCTTACTACCTAGCTGCTATTAGTCTTGTACTCTCACGTTATTGCATACTTGACTATGGTTTGCTTGTTGTAATTTACCTTCCGTTGCATATCAATTAGGTCATTTCTATTGTTTGTCTTCGAAACATGCATGTTTGGAAGACTTTCCTAAAAATCGCCTATTCACCCCCCCACTAGTCGATAACTAGCACTTTCAGTATGCTTCACAGAAGACTTGAAATGGGCATAAGTTAGAGACAGAATTGGAACCGATATCTTGAGGATGAAGGTCATAAAATTGTAAGGAATCACCGAAGAATTTTGACTCGGGCGGAGAGAAGCCCCTAAGAAGATGATCAAAAAATATTACCACTTCTCCTTTGCCGGGTTGAGGAACAACCTCTGACCCAAGGACCCGCCAGCCGACCACGTCTTTAGCCGGAAGGATACTCTGATCAACATAGTCTTGGAGTACGAGCTCAAAAACATGAGATGTCACCTAGTCACAACATGCAGTAGGGGCCTTTGCCATGGTCGACCGACTTAAGTAAAATAAGGGGTTGCGAGCAAAAATACATGGCGGATTATTCTTTAAGTTGAGAGCCGCCAAGATGGATTTATATAATAAAGCAATAAAGCATGAGGAGGTTACGTTCTAAGAATAGCATGTTATGGGTCAAATTCTAAAAAGTTATAAGCCGGCAGTACATTCGCAGGTCATACTAAAGACAACAATTTTCTTGGGTTTTCAGCTAGGTAGGTTTCCCACAGAAGCGCATGAAGTTTCAGATCTACAGAATGAGGTGAAAAAGGGAAAAAATATCCAAACCTAAGATGAGCAGTAGAACTGACTATTAGATACTGATGGATTCTACGGGGGATCGAAGTTATCCGAAAATGATATTGGAGCAGCCTCCGTGATGATACTTAATGTGCTCACGAAGGGATACTAGATCTAAATAGACCGCAGCGGAGGAAACTCTGACGAACTATGAAGAAGCATTATGAGGATCTAAGAGTAAAGTATTAGTGTACCTCGTTGCTGCTGAAGACTGCGGAGGTGCGCGGTTGAGCTCTGATGAAGATGCGCGGAGCCGCAGTCTGGAATGGAGAGGCTGGCGAGGATCGATACAGTGCGGTGGAGCTCCAGACGTGCGAGGGTTTCGCCGAGAGGAAGAAGAAGACATGGGGGCGAGGTAAAAGTAAATGCCCCCTGTGCTTATTTATAGGGTAAAAGGTAGGCGCGAAGAACGAGGCGACACGGTAACTTGTCAGCATAATGGGTGACTCGGTTTTCAGATAAGCAGATATGTTGGAAGATCCGTTGTGATGTCATTTGAATCTACTGGAATTGCGGTTGATGATGTCGGCATGGTGGAAGGCATGGAAAATAACATGTTTGCAAGAGTTATAAGATGGCATTTTGCATCTTGGAGAGATAAAAAATATGACCAGGATGAAGACTCGCAAAAATCAACAGGTTGAAGATTGACATGAATAAATTCAAATCAATCTGGGGCCTAATAATGGGATATAACCCTAGGATATAACCTGCCATGTTGGGCCGGGGTCACCAAGGTGGTGAGTCAAGAACCAGAGTCTAACATGGGTCATGATGAGGAAGCGGAAGACCTAACAGACGGTTCACTGAGTGGGCCGGCTCAAGGCCCAGTACCGAAGACGATGGCTCATGGACCAGGATATACAAGCCGCCCACTGTTTCCTTACTTGGGCGTGTTAGAAATATGTTCGGCTAATAACGAGTCTGAGTACGACCCGGACTCTTGTAAGCTCAGGGTCTCGACCTATATATAAAGGCAAGCCCCTGAGGCAGATAGATCAGGTTACAATCAATCAATAGCTAGGTTAAGCGAATTCGCTCCCTGTAATCGATACTCAAGCAATAAGAAGGGAAGCGGGACATAGGCTATTACCTCAATCGTGAGGGGCCGAACCTGGGTAAACCCGTGTCTCTCGTCCCGCTCAACCCCGACAAGCTAGTCACCATTTGTGATGGCCTCACGTCTAAGTCCTTACACTAGAACATTTGCTATGACAAAACGACGACAGCTGGTGCAGGGTGGGCTAGCTGGTGTCATTGCTATGGACGTCAATCTGCCTACCTGGCAGTTTTTCCATGTTAGCCTGATGGGTGGGCCTGGACAATTAGGGACGTCAACAAAACACTTAGCATGTACCATCAATGTTTTTCCCACTATCAAAATTTTTGTGCAGTTCCAAATGCCATGTTTTTTAAAAGTGGTGGTTTTCTGCATTATGTGTTATGAATGTCGTGTTTCTGTGGAATCTAGCCAAAGAAAACAAGTAACTTTCCATTCCTCCCTAATCTCCCACACGTTCGCAAGCTTAGTGCTTCTAATTCGGTCCAAGAACTGGATGTCATAAGCACAACATGTCGAATAAAATCCATCCACCGTGATAATCTAGGAGCTACGGGTTGCCGGGGCAGGTGTCTACCTCCCCTCCTGGTGGTGGCTGGTTTGCGTATTGTGGCGTGAGGGAGAGGTTCGGAGAGGGATGCTAGGTGGCAGGCTACTTAGTTGGCTCTCCGGCGGGTTACCGGGTAGCTGGATATATCGGTTGTGTGGACGGCCAGGGGTGTTGTATTGGGAGGCTCTGTTGTTTTCTCCATCACGGCAGTGGTGGTGCCCAGTCCTAGTTCTAGATCTTTCTGGCTGCATCATGTCGTCCATCTTAGTTCCTGTATGGCTGGTGGTGTCAACTGGGTGAAAGCTTTGTGCCCATGATTGTGTATCCTGGTACACTGGCAGAGGCGTTCATATATAGCCTATTTCATGTTTCGAGCTCTAGGGCCTATTCGGAAGCTCGCCAGCTTCCAGATTTAGCGAATCCGCGAGGGGAGCTGGCCCGAACGGTGTGGCTCCAGGAAGCTGGCTACTAGGATCTGCCTGTTGTCCATGCACAAAAATGCGGAGCCGCAGCTTTGCTGATCCCAGGAATTCAGAAAACTGGAGTTCGGGGTATTTACACAAACCTACCACCGCGAAGTTGCTTACCTCTTCGATAGAAAGCCTATTAGCCCGATCCCCAATCTCCTCTGTCCTCTCCCGCTCGTCAACCCTAGTCGCCAGCGACGGACGAGGCCATCCTGCCGCTGTCGGCCAACTCATCTGGCGCCCTGGCCGCCGCTGGCCAACTCGTCCCTCCTTGAGCCGCCCCTTCACGACACCGTGATGTCACGACCCGATCGTGGAATGGATCAAGATCGGACAAATCACCTGAGTACCTTGGTAGTTTGGGATAATTCAGGGAGAATTAGGGTGAGGAATCAGAGAAGGGGATGAGGAACAAGAGAGAACGGGAGGTGAGAAATCTTCAGAGTTCATTCATCTACCACATGAGTCCCTTGGGGGTTACAAGCCTGGTACATATACACCGCGTATGACACACACACTGGTACCCGTTGGGCCATCTCAAGACCCAGGTCCATTTTACAAACCATACGGTAACAGCCCACAGAGGGAGTGTTACACTCTCCCGCCCTTGAAATTCGGCTTGCCCCCAAGCCGATGATGATGAAGCTTGAATCATGAACGCCTCCAATCACATCTCGCCGACGAGCTAGTCCTCCTGGGTCATATAGTAGTTGCATGTGTATGCACCCAAGCAGCTCGGTGGAACACACCATTAATTCATCATCAAATGGAGTTGCATCTGAAGAGTGCGACATCTTGCTCCACAAGATAAATTTGAACCAACTAGGGGTCCCTTCCTTGATAGCAAGTAGGCGAGTGCAAGTTGTGGACTCTCCCTTGCCTGGATCGACAGGGCAAATGATAAAGAAGAGATGACCACTAGCAACAAGGAAGTGTACAACCTGAGCAGGGTGCACCTTACTGCTATTCACTGCCAGATGAAAGAAATGGCAGCCCTTCCCATATGTGTGCTTCCTAATGTGTAATCCGTCCATCCCATGGCTAGACCTCTGTCTAGGTGTTATCCCACATGGAATCATTGAAGACTCATGCGCATACTTGATGTAGTGCTGAAGCATTTCCTTTGATTGCAGCCATGGCCACAAAGAAACAAGCATTTTGTTAGTAGGATGGTGCAAGAGCATGACTGCAGTTCCTGTGGTGCCTTGGGGTTGATGATTCATCTCAAAATTGAGCCCTCCGCTGAAAATCTGCACATGTATATATTTTATGATACGAGGAATCCTCTCAAGTGCTTTTGGATTAGACAGAAACCACCAAAGCAAAGGTGAGCATTGGATCCCAGTATAATATTGTTGGGGAACGTTGCATAAAATAAAAAATTTCCTATGTTCACCAAGATCCATCTATGAATTCATCTAGCAATGAGTGATAGGAGTGCATCTACATAAGTTTGTAGATCGCGAGCGGAAGCGTTCAAGTGAACGGGGTTGAGGGAGTCGTACTCATCGTGATCCAAATCACCGATGACCAAGTGCGAATGGATAGCACCTCCGCGTTCAACACACGTACGGAGCGGATGACGTCTCCCACACCTTGATCCAGCAAGGAGGAGGGAGATTGATGAAGATCCAGCAGCACGACGGCGTGGTGGTGGATGCAGCAGGATTCCGGCAGAGCTTCGCCGAGCTTCTACGAGAGGGAGAGGTGTAGCAGGGAGGGAGGGAGGCGCCAGAGGTGTTGGGGTGCGGCTTCCCTCCCACCCCCCTCTTTATATAGGGAGCCCAGGGGGGGTGCCGGCCCTAGGAGATGGGATCTCCTAGGGGGGCAGTGGCCAAGGGAGAGACTTGCCCCCCAAGGCAAGTGGGGCGCCCCCTCCCCTAGGGTTCCCAACCCTAGGCGCATGAGGGGGGCCCGGGGGCGCACCAGCCCACCAGGGGCTGGTTCCCTCCCAGTTCAGCCCATGGGGCCCTCCGATAGGTGGCCCCACCCGGTGGACCCCCGGGACCCTTCCGGCGGTCCCGGTACAATACGGTGACCCCCGAAACTCTCCCGATGGCCGAAACAACACTTCCTATATATAATTCTTTACCTCTGGACCATTCCGGAACTCCTCGTGACGTCCGGGATCTCATCGGGACTCCAAACAACTTTCGGTTTGCTGCATACTCATATTCATACAACCCTAGCGTCACCGAACCTTAAGTGTGTAGACCCTACGGGTTCGGAGACATGCAGACATGACCGAGACGGCTCTCCGGTCAATAACCAACAGCGGGATCTGGATACCCATGTTGGCTCCCACATGCTCCTCGATGATCTCATCGGATGAACCACGATGTCGAGGATTCAAGCAACCCCGTATACAATTCCCTTTGTCAATCGGTATGTTACTTGCCCGAGATTCGATCGTTGGTATCCCAATACCTCGTTCAATCTCGTTACCGGCAAGTCACTTTACTCGTACCGTAATGCATGATCCCGTGACCAAACACTTGGTCACTTTGAGCTCATTATGATGATGCATTACCGAGTGGGCCCAGTGATACCTCTCCGTAATGCGAAGTGACAAATCCTAGTCTCAATCCGTGTCAACCCAACAGACACTTTCGGAGATACCTGTAGTGCACCTTTATAGTCACCCAGTTACGTTGTGACGTTTGGTACACCCAAAGCACTCCTACGGTATCCGGGAGTTACACGATCTCATGGTCTAAGGAAAAGATACTTGACATTGGAAAAGCTCTAGCAAAACGAACTACACGATCTTGTGCTATGCTTAGGATTGGGTCTTGTCCATCACATCATTCTCCTAATGATGTGATCCCGTTATCAATGACATCCAATGTCCATAGTCAGGAAACCATGACTATCTGTTGATCAACGAGCTAGTCAACTAGAGGCTCACTAGGGACATATTGTGGTCTATGTATTCACACGTGTATTACGATTTCCGGATAATACAATTATAGCATGAATAAAATACAATTATCATGAACAAGGAAATATAATAATAATCCTTTTATTATTGCCTCTAGGGCATATTTCCAACAGTCTCCCACTTGCACTAGAGTCAATAATCTAGTTACATTGTGATGAATCGAACACCCATAGAGTTCTGGTGTTGATCATGTTTAGCTCGCGGAAGAGGTTTAGTCAACGGATCTGCGACATTCAGATCCGTATGCACTTTGCAAATTTCTATGTCTCCATCTTGAACATTTTCACGAATGGAGTTGAAGCGACGCTTGATGTGCCTTGTCTTGTTGTGAAACCTGGGCTCCTTGGCAAGTGCAATAGCTCCAGTGTTGTCACAGAAGAGTTTGATCGGCCCCGACGCATTGGGTATGACTCCTAGGTCGGTGATGAACTCCTTCACCCAACTTTCTTCATGCGCTGCCTCCGAGGCTGCCATGTACTCCGCTTCACATGTAGATCCCGCCACGACGCTCTGCTTGCAGCTGCACCAGCTCACTGCTCCACCATTCAACATATACACGTATCCTGTTTGTGACTTAGAGTCATCCAGATCTGTGTCGAAGCTAGCGTCGACGTAACCCTTTACGACGAGCTCTTCGTCACCTCCATAAATGAGAAACATGTCTTTAGTCCTTTTCAGGTACTACAGGATATTCTTGACCGCTGTCCAGTGTTCCTTGCCGGGATTACTTTGGTACCTTCCTACCAAACTTACGGCAAAGTTTACATCAGGTCTGGTACACAACAAGGCATACATAATAGACCCTATGGCTGAGGCATAGGGGATGACACTCATCTCTTCCATATCTTCTGCCATGGTCGGACATTGAGCCGAGCTCAATTTCACACCTTGTAACACAGGCAAGAACCCTTTCTTGGACTGATCCATTTTGAACTTCTTCAATATCTTATCAAGGTATGTGCTTTGTGAAAGACCTATGAGGCGTCTCGATCTATCCCTATAGATCTTGATGCCTAATATGTAAGCAGCTTCTCCAAGGTCCTTCATTGAAAAACTCTTATTCAAGTAGGCCTTAATGCTGTCCAAAAGTTCTATATCATTTCCCATCAAAAGTATGTCATCTACATATAATATGAGAAATGCTACAGAGCTCCCACTCACTTTCTTGTAAACGCAGGCTTCTCCATAAGTCTGCATAAACCCAAACGCTTTGATCATCTCATCAAAGCGAATGTTCCAACTCCGAGATGCTTGCACCAGCCCATAAATGGATCGCTGGAGCTTGCATACCTTGTTAGCATTCTTAGGGTCGACAAAACCTTCCGGCTGCATCATATACAGTTCTTCCTTAAGATAGCCGTTAAGGAATGCCGTTTTGACGTCCATTTGCCATATCTCATAATCATAGTATGCGGCAATTGCTAACATGATTCGGACGGACTTCAGCTTCGCTACGGGAGAGAAAGTCTCATCGTAGTCAACCCCTTGAACTTGCCGATAACCCTTAGCGACAAGTCGAGCTTTATAGATGGTAACATTACCATCCGCGTCCGTCTTCTTCTTAAAGATCCATTTGTTTTCTATCGCTCGCCGATCATCGGGCAAGTCTGTCAAAGTCCATACTTTGTTTTCATACATGGATCCTATCTCGGATTGCATGGCTTCAAGCCATTTGTTGGAATCTGGGCCCGCCATCGCTTCTTCATAGTTCGAAGGTTCACCGTTGTCTAACAACATGATTTCCAGGACAGGGTGGCCATACCACTCTGGTGTGGAACGTGTCCTTGTGGACCTACGAAGTTCAGTAACAACTTGATCCTAAGTACCTTGATCATCATCATTAATTTCCTCTCTAGTCGGTGTAGGCACCACAGGAACATTTTCCTGAGCTGCACTACTTAACGGTTCAAGAGGTAGTACTTCATCGAGTTCTACTTTCCTCTCACTTACTCCTTTCGAGAGAAACTCTTTTTCCAGCAAGGATCCGTTCTTGGCAACAAAGATATTGCCTTCGGATCTAAGGTAGAAGGTATACCCAATGGTTTCCTTAGGGTATCCTATGAAGAAGCATTTTTCTGACTTGGGTTTGAGCTTTTCAGGTTGAAGTTTCTTGACATAAGCATCGCATCCCCAAACTTTTAGAAACGACAGCTTAGGTTTCTTCCCAAACCATAATTCATACGGTGTCATCTCAACGGATTTAAACGGTGCCCTATTTAAAGTGAATGTAGCTATCTCTAGAGCGTATCCCCAAAATGATAGCGGTAAATCAGTAAGAGACATCATAGATCGCACCATATCCAATAGAGTGCGATTACGACGTTCGGACACACCATTACGCTGAGGTGTTCCAGGCGGCGTGAGTTGTGAAACGATTCCACATTTCCTTAAGTGTGTACCAAATTCGTGACTTAAATATTCTCCTCCACGATCTGATCGTAAGAACTTTATTTTTCGGTCACGTTGATTCTCTACCTCATTCTGAAATTCCTTGAACTTTTCAAAGGTCTCAGACTTGTGTTTCATCAAGTAGACATACCCATATCTACTTAAGTCGTCTGTGAGAGTGAGAACATAACGATATCCTCCACGAGCCTCAACGCTCATTGGACCGCACACATCGGTATGTATGATTTCCAATAAGTTGGTTGCTCGCTCCATTGTTCTGGAGAACGGGGTCTTGGTCATTTTGCCCATGAGGCATGGTTCGCATGTGTCAAATGATTCATAATCGAGAGACTCTAAAAGTCCATCAGCATGGAGCTTCTTCATTCGTTTGACACCAATGTGACCAAGGCGGCAGTGCCACAAGTATGTGGGACTATCGTTATCAACTTTACATCTTTTGGTATTCACACTATGAATATGTGTAACATCACGTTCGAGATTCATTAAGAATAAACCATTGACCATCGGAGCATGACCATAAAACATATCTCACATATAAATAAAACAACCATTATTCTCGGATTTAAATGAGTAGCCATCTCGTATTAAACGAGATCCTGATACAATGTTCATGCTCAAACTTGGCACTAAATAACAATTATTGAGGTTTAAAACTAATCCCGTAGGTAAATGTAGAGGTAGCGTGCCGACGGCGATCACATCGACCTTGGAACCATTCCCGACAAACATCGTCACCTCGTCCTTTGCCAGTCTCCGCTTGTTCCGCAGCTCCTGCTGTGAGTTACAAATATGAGCAACGACACCGGTATGAAATACCCAGGAGTTACTACGAGTACTGGTAAGGTACACATCAATTACATGTATATCAAATATACCTTTAGTGTTGCTGACCTTCTTGTCTGCTAAGTATTTGGGGCAGTTCCCCTTCCAGTGACCCTTCCCTTTGCAATAAAAACACTCAGTCTCAGGCTTGGGTCCATTGCCTGACTTCTTCCTGGCAACTGGCTTACCAGGCGCGGCAACATCCTTGCCGTCCTTCCTGAAGTTCTTCTTACCCTTGCCCTTCTTGAACTTAGTGGTTTTATTGACCATCAACACTAGATGCTCCTTCTTGATTTCTACCTCTGCTGACTTCAACATTGAAAATACTTCAGGAATAGTTTTCACCATCCCCTGCATATTGTAGTTCATCACAAAGCTCTTGTAGCTCGGTGGGAGCGACTGAAGGATTCTGTCAATGACCGCCTCGTCCGGGAGGTTGATGTCCAGCTGGGATAGGCGGTTGTGCAACCCAGACATTTTGAGTATGTGCTCACTGACAGAACTATTTTCCTCCATCTTACAACTATAGAACTTGTCGGAGACTTCATATCTCTCGACCCGGGCATGAGCTTGGAAAACCAGTTTCAGCTCCTCGAACATCTCATATGCTCCGTGTTGCTCAAAACGCTTTTGGAGCCCCGGTTCTAAGCTGTAAAGCATGCCGCACTGAACGAGGGAGTAATCATCAGCACGAGACTGCCAAGCGTTCATAACGTCTTGGTTCTCTGGGATGGGTGCTTCACCTAGCGGTGCTTCTAGGACATATTGTTTCTTGGCAGCTATGAGGATGATCCTCAGTTTTCGGACCCAGTTCGAATAGTTGCTACCATCATCTTTCAGCTTGGTTTTCTCTAGGAACGCGTTGAAGTTCATGGTGACATGAGCGTTGGCCATTTGATCTACAAGACATTTTTGCAAAGAGTTTAGACTATTGTTCATGATAATAAAGTTCATCTAATCAAATTATTTAATGAACTCCCACTCAGATTTGACATCCCTCTAGTCATCTAAGTGTTACATGATCCGAGTCGACTAGGCCGTGTTCGATCATCACGTGAGACGGACTAGTCATCATCGGTGAACATCTCCATGTTGATCGTATCTTCCATACGACTCATGTTCGACCTTTCGGTCTCTTGTGTTCCGAGGCCATGTCTGTACATGCTAGGCTCGTCAAGTTAACGTAAGTGTTTTGCATGTGTAAAACTGTCTTACACCCGTTGTATGTGAACATAAGAATCTATCACACCCGATCATCACGTGGTGCTTCGAAACGACGAACTTTAGCAACGGTGCACAGTTAGGGAGAACACTTTCTAGAAATTATTATAAGGGATCATCTTATTTACTACCGTCTTTCTACGTAAACAAGATGCATAAACATAATAAACATCACATGCAATTATATATAGTAGTGACATGATATGGCCAATATCATATAACTCCTTTGATCTCCATCTTCGGGGCTCCATGATCATCTTGTCACCGGCATGACACCATGATCTCCATCATCATGATCTCCATCATCGTGTCTCCATGAAGTTGCTCGCCAACTATTTCTTCTACTACTATGGCTAACACGTTTAGCAATAAAGTAAAGTAATTTACATGGCGTTTCTCAATGACACGCAGGTCATACAAAAAAATAAAGACAACTCCTATGGCTCCTGCCGATTGTCATACTCAACGACATGCAAGTCGTGATTCCTATTACAAGAACATGATCTCATACATCACATATATATCATTCATCATTCATCACAACTTTGGCCATATCACATCACAAAACACTTGCTGCAAAAACAAGTTAGATGTCCTCTAATTGTTGTTGCAATTTTTACGTGGCTGCAATAGGGTTCTAGCAAGAACGTTTTCTTACCTACGTGAAAGCCACAACGTGATTTGTCAACTTCTATTTACCCTTCATAAGGACCCTTTTCATCGAATCCGCTCCAACTAAAGTGGGAGAGACAGACACCCGCTAGCCACCTTATGCAACTAGTGCATGTCAGTCGGTGGAACCTGTCTCACGTAAGCGTACGTGTAAGGTCGGTCCGGGCCGCTTCATCCCACAATACTGCTGAAGCAAAATAAGACTAGTAGCGGCAAGAAAGTTGACAACATCTACGCCCACAACAAATTGTGTTCTACTCGTGCAATAGAGAACTACGCATAGACCTAGCTCATGATGCCACTGTTGGGGAACGTTGCATAAAATAAAAAATTCCTACGTTCACCAAGATCCATCTATGAGTTCATCTAGCAACGAGTTATATGAGTGCATCTACATACCTTTGTAGAACGCGAGCGGAAGCGTTCAAGTGAACGGGGTTGAGGGAGTCGTACTCGTCGTGATCCAAATCACCGATGACCAAGTGCCGAACGGACAGCACCTCCGCGTTCAACACACGTACGGAGCGGATGACGTCTCCCGCACCTTGATCCAGCAAGGAGGAAGGAGAGGTTGATGAAGATCCAGCAGCACGACGGCGTGGTGGTGGATGCAGCAGGATTCCGGCAGAGCTTCGCCGAGCTTCTGCGAGAGGGAGAGGTGTAGCAGGGAGGGGAAGGAGGCGCCAGGTGTTGGGGTGCGGCTGCCTTCCCACCCCCCCTCTTTATATAGGGAGCCCAGGGGGGCGCCGGCCCTAGGAGATGGGATCTCCTAGGGGGGCGGCGGCCAAGGGAGAGACTTGCCCCCCAAGGCAAGTGGGGCGCCCCCTCCCCTAGGGTTCCCAACCCTAGGCGCATGAGGGGGGCCCAGGGGGGCGCACCAGCCCACCAGGGGCTGGTTCCCTCCCCACTTCAGCCCATGGGGCCCTCCGGGATAGGTGGCCCCACCCGGTGGACCCCCGGGACCCTTCCGGTGGTCCCGGTACAATACCGGTGACCCCCGAAACTCTCCCGATGGCCGAAACAACACTTCCTATATATAATTCTTTACCTCCGGACCATTCCGGAACTCCTCGTGACGTCCGGGATCTCATCCGGGACTCCGAACAACTTTCGGTTTGCTGCATACTCATATTCATACAACCCTAGCATCACCGAACCTTAAGTGTGTAGACCCTACGGGTTCGGGAGACATGTAGACATGACCGAGACGGCTCTCCGGTCAATAACCAACAGCGGGATCTGGATACCCATGTTGGCTCCCACATGCTCCTCGATGATCTCATCGGATGAACCACGATGTCGAGGATTCATGCAACCCCGTATACAATTCCCTTTGTCAATCGGTATGTTACTTGCCCGAGATTCGATCGTTGGTATCCCAATACCTCGTTCAATCTCGTTACCGGCAAGTCACTTTACTCGTAACGTAATGCATGATCCCATGACCAAACACTTGGTCACTTTGAGCTAATTATGATGATGCATTACCGAGTGGGCCCAGTGATACCTCTCCGTAATGCGGAGTGACAAATCCCAGTCTCGATCCGTGTCAACCCAACAGACACTTTTGGAGATACCTGTAGTGCACCTTTATAGTCACCCAGTTACGTTGTGACGTTTGGTACACCCAAAGCACTCCTACGGTATCCGGGAGCTACACGATCTCATGGTCTAAGGAAAAGATACTTGACATTGGAAAAGCTCTAGCAAAACGAACTACACGATCTTGTGCTATGCTTAGGATTGGGTCTTGTCCATCACATCATTCTCCTAATGATGTGATCCCGTTATCAATGACATCCAATGTCCATAGTCAGGAAACCATGACTATCTGTTGATCAACGAGCTAGTCAACTAGAGGCTCACTAGGGACATATTGTGGTCTATGTATTCACGCGTGTATTACGATTTCTGGATAATACAATTATAGCATGAATAAAAGACAATTATCATGAACAAGAAATATAATAATAATCCTTTTATTATTGCCTCTAGGGCATATTCCAACAAATATATCTCAATTCTGTTGGCGTGAAGAAATATAAGGAACCAAAGATGCAAGTGGCCATTTGAATGATCTCGAAAAAACTCAAGTGCTGCAGCGACATGTAGATCGTAATCAAGTTGCCTTGCAGGAGAGAAGTTGAATTCAAACAAGGCTCCAGCAGTATTTTCTAGTGGACGCATCATGTAGTTCCCAGCCTGCTGCCTTTTGTAGGGAATCAACTTTGGAAAACAGAATAGAGTCAATGGTAGTATGGGTATAATGTGTCCTGTATAAGCAAGTTGGATACGGTCCAGCCAACAATAGACTATAGATAACGTGAGCATGCATGTATGCAAGACGTTGCCAATAGATGATACCCAAGTTACCAAGGTAAACTGCAGAATACCGGGGTCCCATTGCCTTTCAGAAAAATATGCCCTCTTGAACGTGCAAGTTAGAGCACCAAAACTGCCAACCACTTCAGTCCCTTGAATCAAAAAGGAATTTCCCTTGTCCTGCTCCTTTAGATGTTCAAAACCAATTACAATAAAGACTGTAATTCCCAGGTGCACCACTATACCGGCACACACACACACAGGGTTTTCCCAAGAACCAGCAAGGGAGAAGAATGAAGTGTCGAATTCCAGGATCCCACTGTGTTGCAGCTGAAAGCTCAAGTCCATGATTAAGAGAATATTTCACAGCAGGAACAGAAAAACATGACACCCATGCGATTGAAAGAAACTTAATAGCGCTGAGGCATCACTAGTAGAAAAACGGTCAAATCTGAGACACATTAGTGCCGGTTTGATTTTGAGCCGGCACTAATGTGTCCATTAGTGCAGATTCCAACGGCTAGCCGGCCGCTGTCATTAGTACCGGTTCGTGGCGAACCTTTAGCACCGGTTCGTGCCACGAACCGGTACTAAAGAGAGTGGTGGCAGGATGTTGTCAGTCTGGGGCCCCTCCAGCACCTTTAGTACCGGTTCGTGGCACGAACCGGTACTAAAGGTCGTCGTACATAAACCCTTTGTCCACCCGATCGCTCTGTTCTTCCCCTTTCCCGTCACTTCCTCTGTTCTTCCCCTCTCTTCCTCGAGCTCATCACAAATTTTGCCCAAAATTTGTCAAGATTTGAAGGCCCCCATCCATTCAAATGATCACAAAGGTTAGCAACTTTGTCCTTTCATCTCTCATTGCTAGATTAGCTCTTGCAATGCTTTGTATAGTGATTAATTTGTGAGTTTAGTAATTTGGGAGGAATTATATGTGCTAGTATTTGATTTATATGCAATTTGAGGTCAAAAATAACACTTAGTTTGCATATGTAGGTGTGGTTTCCTTAGTGCCTTCTAAATCTCCGTCGTAACCACCGTCGATCGCCCGCACCGTCCCGTCGCCGGCACCACCTTGTGGTGAGGCTCTTGTTCATGAATGTTTTACATTACCAAATTGATGTTTGTGTGATTTGGATATATAGTTACTCGTATAATTATCTTACCCGTACGTTGTTTGTTATACATAGTGCCATGGTTTTGATATCCGTCCCCGTCGGCCCTCGTCCTTGTTATGATTCGGATGTGGTATATTCTCTTTTAAAACTAGTTGTTGCATTTCGTGTTTATGACAAATTATGCCCATCAAGTTGACATAGTTATTTTTATCTAGGAGGTATGTGAACCGGAAAATCCAACCGACCCTATTGTCGAGAGGTTAAATTTAGTTGAAAGAGAAAATGAGTATTTGAAAGAAAAATTGAAAAGAATTGAGGGGGAGAAGATGGAATTGGAGTTGCATGTTGCCGATGTCGTCGATGATCATAAGATCAAGATGGAGAAAATGCGGTTGAAGATTAGAAAGATTAGAAAATATGCCATTGATAGTGTGGCTTGGTATCATTATGATGTTGGATCAATTGTTACGTTGGTTGCGATCTTGATCATATTTGTTGTTGCATTTAAATTCTTTAGCTAGAGAGTTATTTGTATGTTGCATTTAATTAAGTGTTGTATATGAACTTTATGTATGAACTTGTATTAATTTGGTCTATTCGGTGTTGTGTAATGAAGATGAGCCGACAATGGATGTATGATGACCGATGCTCTCCCGAGCTCATTAATGGCGTGCATACTTTTCTGCTTGCCGCTGAGGCAAACAAGCGGGCGGATGGTTTTATGCCTTGTCCATGTGCTGGTTGTAAGAATGGTGACAATTATTCAATGTCAAGAACCATTCACGTCCTGCTATTTGAGTCCGGTTTCATGCCCCACTATAATGTTTGGACCAAGCACGGAGAAAGAGGGGTTATGATGGAAGACAATGAAGAAGAAGAGGACGAGACAGCTATCCTGGCCATGGGTTCCCTGAATACGATGATACAACAATGCGGGAAGAAGCTGAGCCGGCAATGCGGGAAGAAGCTGAAGAAGAGGCATCAGATGAGCCCGCTGAAGATCTAGGTCGGGCCATTGCCGATGAAAAGAGAAACTGCGCAAGTGATTTGGAGAGGAAGAAGTTGCAGCGCATGTTAGAGGATCACAAGAAATTGTTGTACCCGAATTGTGAAGCTGACAAAAAAAAGTTGGGCACCACACTGGAATTGCTGCAATGGAAGGCAGAGAATGGTGTATCTGACAAGGGATTTGGAAAGTTGCTGGTAATGATAAAGAATATGCTTCGAAAGGACAACGAATTTCCCGAGAGTACGTATGAAGCAAAGAAGGATGTCTGCCCTCTAGGGTTAGAGGTGCATAAGATGCATGTAATGACTACATCCTCTACCACGGTGAGTACGAGGATTTGAACGCTTACCCGGTATGCGGTGCATTGCGTTATCAGTTCAGTCGCGATGACCCTGGTGATGTCGAGGGCGAGCGCCCCAGGAAGAAGATTCCTACCAAGGTGATGTGGTATGCTCCTACAATACAATGGTTGAAACGTTTGTTCCAAAACAAAGAGCATGCGAAGGCGATGTGGTGGCACGGAGAAGACCGTAAGAAAGAGGGAAAGTTGAGAGTACCCGCTGACGGTTCGCAGTGGAGAAAAATCGAGAGAAACTACAGGGAGGAGTTTGCAGGTGACCCATGGAACGTATGGTTTGGTCTAAGCGCAGATGGCATTAATCCTTTTGGGGAGCAGAGCAGCAACCATAGCACGTGGCATGTAACTCTATGTTTGTATAACCTTCCTCCTTGGTTGTGCATGAAGCGGAACTTCATTATGATGCCAGTGCTCATCCAAGGCCCTATCCAACCCGGCAACGACTTTGATGTGTACCTAAGGCCATTAGTTGAAGAACTATTACAGCTATGGAATGGAACAGGTGTACGTGCGTGGGATGAGCACAGACAGGAAGAATTTGACCTAAAGGCATTGTTGTTCGTGACCATCAATGATTTGCCTTCTCTCAGTAACCTTTCAGGACAGACAAACAAGGGATACCGCGGATGCACGCACTGTTTGGATGATACCGACAATATATATTTGGAGAGTTGTGGGAAGAATGTGTACCTGGGACATCGTCGATTTCTTTCGAGCAGGCATCCCTCAAGAAAGAAAGTCAAGCATTTCAAAGGTGAGGCGGATCACTGGACGAATCCTCGCCACCGTATTGGTGCTGATGTACATGATATGGTCAAGGATTTAAAGGTAATCTTTGGAAAGGGTCCTGGCGGACAACCTGTTCCGAAGGACACTGACGGACGCGCACCCATGTGGAAGAAGAAATCTATATTTTGGGACCTGCCATATTGGAAAGACCTAGAGGTCCGCTCCGCAATCGACGTGATGCACGTGACGAAGAATCTTTGCGTGACCCTGCTTGGCTTCTTGGCCGTGTATGGGAAGACAAAATACACATGAGAGGCACGGGAGGACCAGCAACATATGCACGGAAAAGACGACATACGTCAGGGTCAAGCCAGCTACGCTCTTACCAAAGAAGAGAAGGAAATCTTCTATGAATGCCTGCTCAGCATGAAGGTACCGCCTGGCTTCTCGTCGAATATAAAGGGAATAATAAATATGGCAGAGAAAAAGTTCCAGAACCTAAAGTCTCATGACTGCCACGTGATTATGACGCAACTGCTTCCGGTTGCACTGAGGGGGCTTCTACCGGAAAACGTTCGATTAGCCATGTGAAGCTATGTGCATTCCTCAATGCAATCTCTCAGAAGGTAATCGATCCAGAAATAATACCAAGGTTACAGAATGATTTGGTGCAATGTCTTGTCAGTTTCGAGTTGGTGTTCCCACCATCCTTCTTCAACATCATGACGCACGTCCTAGTTCACCTTTGCGAAGAGATTAACATTTTGGGTCCTGTATTTCTACAAAATATGTTCCCCGTTGAGAGGTTCATGGGAGTCTTGAAGAAATATGTTCATAACCGTGCTAGCCCAGAAGGAAGCATCGCGAAGGGCCATGAAAATGAGGAGGTCATTGAGTTTTGTATTGACTTTATTCCTGACCTTAAGCCGATTGGTGTTCTTGAATCGCGGCATAAGGGCAGACTGGATGGAAAAGGCACGCTAGGAGGGGATCAAATAATATGTATGGACGGGCATTCTCTCACTGAAGCACACTACACAGTTCTACAGAATTCCTCCTTGGTGGCTCCGTATATGGAGGAACACAAAAATTTTCTACACTCCAAACACCCGGAGAAGTCTGACGACTAGATTACACATGAACAAACGAGGACTTTCGCCGGTTGGTTGCAGAAACGTGCCATGCATGATGGCGATATTGAAGATGACCTGTACTCGCTGTCCCAGTTAGCATCTTCGAATATAATGACTTTCAAAGGGTACCAGATAAATGGGAATACATTTCACACGATCGTCCAAGATAAGAAGAGCACCAACCAAAACAGTGGTGTCTGCTTTGATGCAACAACCAACATGGGAAAGGAAACATATTATGGTTACATAGAGGACATATGGGAACTTAACTATGGAGGTGGTTTGAAGGTCCCTTTGGTTCAGTGCAATGGGTCAATATGACACGAGGCAGGGTAACGGAAGACCTACAGTACGGAATGACAACAGTGGATCTCAACAATCTTGCGTATGAAGACGAACCATTCGTCCTAGCCAATGATGTAGCGCAGGTTTTTTATGTGAAAGACATGTCTAGCAGGCCGAGAAAAAGAAAAGATAAGGAAGCGACTGGATCATACGACGAGACAAAGCGCCACATAGTTCTTTCAGGGAAAAGAAACATTGTGGGAGTGGATGACAAGACAGACATGTCAGAGGATTATGAAAAGTTTGATGAAATTGCTCCATTCACAGTGAATATTGACCCGAGCATCCAGTTAAATGATGAAAATTTTCCATGGCTACGGTGCAAAGGGACACACGCAAAGAAAAAGTTTCACACCCAAAGATCTGGGATGTGATCGGCTTCACTATCATCACTTTCTTCTGTGTTTCACACCCAGGAGGGAATCTCTGTAATAGTTAGGGTAGTTATGTGTTTTGGCATTTGAAACGCGAAGAAATTTTATGTACAAACAAATTCTTTCATGCATTTACTGATTTTTCAGTTAAATGACCCTGAAATTGAAAAGCATTTCAAATGAACTCAAAAAAGTTTAAAAGTTGGCATGGTATCATAATTTCACCCACATAGCATGTGCAAAAAAGTAGAGAGGGTTACGGTAAAAACTGGATGCACTTCGTGTACAAAATGGACAATCTCTTTCGAAGTATCAGGGTTTCGGACGAAAACTCATCTGTTACAAAGGCATTTCATTTTTTAAATAACCTAAGCATTACTAAATTGAATATAATGATAAAACACACTAATATTAAACATAAGAAAAAAGAATCACTGAAAAATAAATTTTCAAAGTTAAAGTTATTCACAAACTAGTGATTCACACAAATTTCAAATAATTCAAAATTTAAACTATTCAAATTTGAAAACTAGCAGCACTAACCTAAAGCAAAAATATTCACAAAGAAATTCTATATACAGCAAAAAACAACTCAAAATAAATCTTACCCTAATAATAAAGCACGGATTGACTCCGTGGGTTCACCGTCACAATACGCTTTTTATTATAATTTTACGCTTTCAGTTTGAATTTAAAACATATATGCGAGGTGGTACTAATTCAGATTCAGGAAACGCGTCGCAAAATTTTTAGAACGCACGCGCGCTTCTGGGCACGTCCGCCACCCTTCCCCCCCTTGGGTCTGAGCCCGCTGTAGTGTGGCCCAGGAAATCAGGAGAGAAAAAGAAAGGTTGCACTTGGGGATCGAACCCTGAACCTTCTTGCCTTCGAAACTCGTACGATCCACCAAGCTAGGACACAGTTGTACTTATAAAAGTGGATTCTTTCCTCTGTTAAAAATCCCAGCTTGCTTATAGCAGAAGCCTCTAAGAACGGAAGGAAATAAAAGAAGAAAAGTCAATCTTCACTCAGGAAAGGAAAGAAATTAAAAGGGGAAATAAATATAGCCTTGCCTCAAGAAAGAAAATTATTAAATGAAGGAATAAAGTTCGCTTTATATCCGAAAGGAAAGAAATAAAAAGAGGAAAAGGTATTAAGAGAATGGAGGAATAAATTTAGCCTTGCCTCAAGAAAAAAGATTAGTTCGTCTTGCCTCCGAAAAGAAAGGAATAAAAAATGTCCCTCATGCCTGTTAAGGAGAAAACCTTGGGCATACCTCCTGATTCAGTTGCACTCCAAATCCAATTACTCATAAAAAGTGCTCACCTTTAATTGTTTTTGTGTCATTTATGCATCTTAAAATATTTGTGTAGTGCTAACAAAAGTGTTCATTTATCAAAATAATGTTTTTATAATTTAAAAAATACTAACTATTTCTCAAAATGAAAAAACATGTAACTCTAAAAAGTGTTCACATGCTTAAAAATATATTCGCAATTTAAAAAATATTCACTCTCTTTAAAATACTATGTGATTTGAAAAGTGTTTATGTTTAAAAAAGAATGTTGATGCATTTTCCAAAAAAAATACCATTTTAAACCGAGAGGGCGTAAGAGTTGTATGAACTAGGCGTAGGCCATAGCTCGGGAAGGACAGCTGGCATGCCTAGCTCGACGATATTAGTTTTAAATCTATTAGACATTGACTTGCAATGGCGTGGTTTAGTGACAGGTGTGAGTGCGGTGGCCGAGATTATCACCTTGGGGTTGACCACGTTAGGACGCACTGCGATCACTTGGACACCATGGCATGATCGGTGAAGGTTGGAAGAAGAATAAGCGACAATACCGATGAGACACTATGTTCAAATAGATAACATGGACCTGGGAAGGGGTTTTGAGTCATGCTTATTGTGACAGGAGTGTCATTTTTACTCCCATTGCAACGCACGGGCATGTTTGCTAGTAAAACAAAAATAAATAAAGCAAAAAAATTAAAGCAAAAAAATTAAAGCAAAAAAATTTAAGAACATAAAAAAGCTCGCCTAATGGGCCAAAGCGGCCTGCATACGACTAGAAACACAACATTTTGTTGAGCCAGGATGCAGGCCCGCAAAGGCCCTGTAGGCCCATAGGGCAGCACAGAACAAGTAGGCCCAGTAGGCCTGCTGTGGAGAGGAGCTCGAGAGAGCTACCGCACTGGGGCTTATAAACCAATGTGGGCGCCCCTCGGCTAGCGAGATGGGACTAAACTTGCCGCACGAACCTGCGCCAGCACACACCTTTAGTACCGGGTCGTGGCACCAACCGGTACTAAAGGGGGGGGGGTCTTTAGTACAGGTTGGTGCCACGACCCGGTACTAAAGGGGGGGCGCTTCCCGCCGCTTGGCCTGACCAAAACGGACCTTTAGAACCGGTTGGTGGCTCCAACCGGTACTAAAGGTCCATCCTATATATACAACACTTGAAAAAATTCAGTTTTTCTCTGTTCTTCCCTCTCCGTCGACGACATGCCGCGCCTGCCCCGATCGACGCCGTCGCTGCACCGGACGTGTCCCCGCCCCAGTCCGCCCCGTCGCCGTCGCCCCCGGCCATCCCCGTCCCCGTCGTCCCCGGCCGTCCCCGGCCCCGTCGTCGTCCCATCGCCGCGCCCCGCCCCGTTGTCGCGCCCCGTCCCGTCGTCGCCGCCCCGTCCCGTCGCCCCGTCGTTGCCGCCCCGTCGTCGCCTCGCTAGTGAGCTCATGCCCCGGCCACCATGTCCACACACACACACATTAGTTTTTTTGTTATAAATTTTAGTTATAGAAATTTTCTTGTTTTTTAGTTATAGAAATATCTATAGAAATGTTAGAATTTTTTTTTGTTTTTTAGTTATAGAAATATTAGAAATGTTAGTTATATATAAAGAAATGTTATAATTTTTTTCTTTTTTTAGTTATAGAAATATTTATAGAAATGTTAGCAATTTTTCTGTTTTTTAGTTATAGAAATATTAGAAATGTTATAGGAATGTTAGTTATATAATCAAAAATGTTAGAAATTTTAGAATTAGTTTTAGTTAGATGAATTAGATTAATGTCAAATTGTTAGAATTTGCATAAAGAATTTTAGTTATCACAATCCAATCATTTAAAAAATGTTACTTTTCGCCGGCATATAGTATTTGTTCTCGACGATATGCCCGGCCCGCATCCTCGTCGTTGACCCGTTCGCGACAACGTCATGCTTCAAAGGACCCATGTCCGGGACTGGGCTCCGCCGGGCTGGCACTGGGAGGGGTGCGCTGCTTGGTGAGGAACCCGGCCTCGGGTCCCGTCGTCAACCCTGATCTCCTTTGGTGGCGTTCGCGTGGGCCACATTCGGTGCAGAGGCAGCCAGCCGCGCCGGAGGTAGTGCGTCGCCATGTCACGGAGGAAGACGAGCACGTCCATCGCTACATGGCTGCTATGGACGACGTCAGGTTCTCCACTACTTGGCAGGTTCTTTGGGCAGATGACCGGAGATATGATCCTGTGATGGTTCCTTCTCTTTGGGTGTCCACCGCCCGCGCCCCAGGAACCGCGAGTGGCACCCTAGATTCTTCTGTAGTACTCGATCTTTATTAGGTACCTAGCCAGTGATGTATTCGATATATAACATTCGAGACGATGTATTCGAGATTATATATATTATTCGAGACGATGATGTATTCGAGATTATATATTAATTGAGACGATGCATATATTATGTACTATATGATTTAGTTTTTCCTTATTGATTGCTTCCATGCATTGTAATTTGAATACTAAATTGTTTTATATTTCTTCTGTATTAGTTAAGTAAAAGCTATGGCAGACAATACCGGCAGAGAGAGAGAAGATGAATTGTTCGACATCATACGCTGCCCTCGCAGGCTAGATGATCTGAATGAAGCAGATGACAGCTCCCAATATCTAAACAATACCGGAGAGGGTGATGAAAGGATATTCGATCTCGACGACCAAGCTGATGAAGTCATGAACTATGATTATGATTATGATGACATAGACAATGTTTATGATGACACAGACAATGCTGATCTTCAAATAACAAAGACTACCGGCGAGGTATATTTATATAAGCAGGCATCTGGTGATCATCACATGTTTTATTTTATTTGAAGATATATTAACGAATCGATCTTTCTTCTTTAAGCCCTCCGGATCGAGCAAATCTGCTTCTATAGACAGCAGGACAAAGCGAGGCCCGGGCAAAAAGTTGAAGGAGGGTGTAAAGTACAACATCGACTCCGTCAAATCTAGTGGCGAACCCCTCACGCCTAAGAACATTGCGAACAAGTGGACTCGTCAGTGCGGAGTTCTTGTGAAGGACCTACTCCCGATCTCCATTCAAGAATGGAAAGAGCCAAAAACTAAACGTCCAGGTGTTACATGGGTCGACGACAGAGCAAAAAAACCTTTGGGAATCTCAGATGGAACATTTCATCCTACCAGATTATTTCACTAAAGCAGATGTGGACAAAGTCAAGGGCGCTGCTCTTAAGAAGATGGCAATTGCATTCAACACCCACAAGAAAACTGTATGGGCCAACTACCTCACTGCAGAAAGGAAGGCTCCAGAATTCACGGGAACACTGGAGAAGCAAAGAGAACACTGGGACAATTTTGTGAAATTCAAGGATTCAGAATTATCTAAGGAACGGTCGATAAAAAACAAGGCCAATGCCGCAAAAAAGACGCAGTTCCATAGGCTGGGTCTAGGTGGCTACGCGGTGGGAATGCCTAAGTGGGATAAGTCTGAGCAAGAGATGGAGGATGCAGGGGTTACTCCGGTTACTAGGAGCTGGCCCCCCAGGTGCAGAACTTGGTTCTATGCGCATGGGGGGCGTTGGACCCGAAGACAGGCCTGGTTCCGCTGAAGGCAAGTCTAAAAGGAGCCGAACAAAAGATACTTGATGCAATAGAAGAAGCTCGAACGGGGGTGTTCACGCCCAACAGAGAGCACGACGAGCTTACGCGCGCCCTCAGAAATCCTGAACACCCGGGAAGAACACGAGGCAAGGGCGTTATTCCCTGATATGAGGGCTTTTCAGACTGGAATGATGACTACAAGTCACGTGCAAGAAAGAAGATGGAGGAGGAGAAGAAGAGGAAGCTGGAGGAGGAGCAGAGGAAGCAGGACGCAGAACGCCTTCAAGGCCTAGAAGCAAGGCACGCGGACTTGGCACTCGAATTCCAGCAGCAGCAGCAGATCGACTCACTTAGCCAGGAAAGGGAGTCTTAGCAGCGGCAGCAGCAAGCGGATGATCGTCCAGCATTGGATAGCACCGTCCCATCCATGCTGAGAAGCAGCGATGGTTCTGCCCCGGGCGAGACACTGCTGGATACATACCCTGTGGATGACATTATACAGAACTCTAACTGTGAGCTACACTCCAAAATGAAGAACATATCCATGAAGGTGGCGGACGGCGTTGCTTTTACAATTACCCCCGAAGCAACCTTCAATTGCATCCCGATTCCAGAGGGCTATGCTCGTGTCATGGTTGATGAAGTGGTGGAGCCATATTCGAGGCTAGCACTTGATATTCCTGGAGGTGAAGATGAGCGCACACTAGAAGAGGCCATACATTGTATCATCCTATGGAGAAAGTATTGCATCATCTTTCCAAGTCCACCGACACCGCGTCGTCTGCCGACTCCTCCTCGAAGTCCGCCACCGAGTCAGCAGACTCCTGCTCCTCCAAGTCGACGAACGCGTGAGCCAACTCCTCCTCGAAGTCTGCCACTGAGTCAGTAGACTCCTGCTCCTCCAAGTCCACGAACGCATGAGCCGACTCCTCCTGGAAGTCTACTACCTCCTCCAAGTCCCCGAACGTGTGAGCAGACTCCTGCTTCAAGTCCAACACAACGTCAGGCCACTCCTCCAGTTTCAAGTCTGACACAGTGTCAGGCCACTCCTCCTGCTTCAAGTCCGGCATAGCGTCAGCCAAGTTAGTCTTCTCCGCCGTCTCAGCAATCGCGGAAGAGACACTCTGCAGCTATGGTGCGTAGCGGTACGAGTCAAGGTAGTACAGGAAGTACAGGCGGAGAAAAGCGATATAAATATGGTCCAAGCCACGCTCCTCTTCCTCAGAGGCCTTACGACATGACCGAGGAGCAAAACGCAGCCATAGTGCAGGCCCAAGTGGTCGCCCATTTTGGACCGAAACTGGCACCGACGCCAAAGGAGAAAGTGCCTGAGAAAACGATTGACCACTTCATTCGTATGGCTAGAGCACTGATACGTCTCCAACGTATCTACTTTTCCAAACACTTTTGCCCTTGTTTTGGACTCTAACTTGCATGACTTGAATGAAACTAACCCGGACTGACGCTGTTTTCAGCAGAACTACCATGATGTTGCTTTATGTGTAGAAAAGAAAAGTTCTCGGAATGACCTACAAATCCACGGAGGGACTTTTCAAAATTAATAAGAATTTTTGGCAAAAGAATCAGGGCCAGGGGGCCCAAGGCCTGTCCACGAGACAGGGGGGGCGTGCCCCCCGTAGGGCGCGCCCCCCTATCTCGTGGTCCCCCCGGACCTCCTCCGACCTCAACTCCAACTCCATATATACCGTCTCGCGGAGAAAAAAAATCAGAGAGAAAGTTTCATCGCGTTTTACGATACGGAGCCGCCGCCAAGCCCTAATCTCTCTCGGGAGGGCTGATCTGGAGTCCGTTCGGGGCTTCGGAGAGGGGGATTCATCGCCGTCGTCAGCACCAACCATCCTCCATAACCAATTTCATGATGCTCACCGCCGTGTGTGAGTAATTCCATCATAGGCTTGCTGGACAGTGATGGGTTGGATGAGATTTACCATGTAATCAAGTTAGTTTTGTTAGGGTTTGATCCCTAGTATCCACTATGTTCTGAGATTGATGTTGCTATGACTTTGCTATGCTTAATGCTTGTCATTAGGGCCCGAGTGCCATGATTTCAGATCCGAACCTATTATTTTTTCATGAATATATGTGTGTTCTTGATCCTATCTTGCAAGTCTATAGTCACCTATTATGTGTTATGATCCGACAACCCCGAAGTGACAATAATCGGGACACTTCTCGGTGATGACCGTAGTTTGAGGAGTTCATGTATTCATTATGTGTTAATGCTTTGGTCCGGTTCTCTATTAAAAGGAGGCCTTAATATCCCTTAGTTTCCACTAGGACCCCACTGCCACGGGAGGGTAGGACAAAAGATGTCATGCAAGTTCTTTTCCATAAGCACGTATGACTATTTACGGAATACATGCCTACATTACATTGATGAACTGGAGCTAGTTCTATATCACCCTATGTTATAACTATTGCATGAGGAATCACATCCGGCATAATTATCCATCACTGATCCATTGCCTATGAGCTTTTCATATATTTTTCTCCGCTTATTTACTTTTCCATTGCTACTGTTACAACTACTACAAAAACCCAAAAACATTTATCTTTTCTGTTGCTACTGTTACCATTACTATCATATCACTTTTGCTACTAAATACTTTGCTGCAGATACTAAGTTATCCAGGTGTGGTTGAATTGACAACTCAACTGCTAATACTCAAGAATATTCTTTGGCTCCCCTTGTGTCGAATCAATAAATTTGGGTTGAATACTCTACCCTTGAAAGTTGTTGCGATCCCCTATACTTGTGGGTTATCAAGCACCAGCTCCCAAGCCTATTGACTCAGACTATGAGCGCCAAATCAGGAAGCTACATCAAGCACGGCTATAGAAGGAAGCAAGCTCGAGCTCGAGCCAACAAGCTGCTGGCAAAAAATGCGGGAAAACAGTTCCCAACTGGGAGAACAGGCAGCGCAATCGATCCCCCCACTTGTTGTGCCAACAACACATGAGAGTACGTGCGCCCAATATTATTGTGGGCAAACCGTTAACGTTCCCCAGCTAGGGATGTGGTAATAACCGAGGAGCATATAATGCAGGCTGAAATGCTCAAGATCACTGTTGGACAAATCCTCGAAATCGAGCCCATGCCTCGGCTTAGAGAGGAGGAAATAAAACGGAAATATGTCCGGGGCCAATCTTTGGTCGAGCCAGACAAGGTCAAGAACCTCCCAACGAGAATGTATGAGTTGCATCAATGGTACATGAACATTACCAAGATTTGCAATCGAGTGTCCCTCATGATGAATGTCAAGCATGAGCATTACTTCCATGAGAAAGCTCTGTCCGTTGAGTATTCAGAACTATTTCAGTTATACAATCAAGACGCACTCGACAAGTCTATCGTCAGTTGCTGTTGTTTGTAAGTGATTTATTTCTATAATTTAAGTCTCAAGCTAGCTATGTAGTGATCATTTTGATCAATCATTACATGTAATTATCCTCACTATATTCTTTTTTGTGGTATTATATGCAGGATGAAGATGTATGAAATGAAAAAATCTGGACGCTATGGCATTGGGTTCATTGACCCAAATACCATTAATGAGTACACATGGAATATTCCAAGTTTTCAAGCAAGTTTAGAGGAAAGCATGCTAGAGTTCTTGAAGCGCCTCAATACCAATGAAGATATACTACTTCCTTACAACTTCCTGTGAGTCACACTATCTTGTACTACAAATTCTGTTTTTGCTTACTAGCTAGCTAGATGTTAATAATTAAGTGTATACGGTTTATGATAGTTGATTAATTTTATGCACATGCCCGCTTAATTAAGACATGCAAACGTGTGCGCATGCAGTTTCCACTGGATCTTGTTAGACATTAAAGTTGACAAATGAACAGTTGAAGTACTGGACTCACTACTTAAAGAAGATAAAGACTACACCATCGTGAAGGGGATAGTCAACAGGTAATTTCAATCATTATTAATTATATCTCGGCCTATTATTAGTTCGTCATTTCCTGATATGAACTATTTAATAACCCCTTTATTAATTTTCTTTGCCGGCGGGCCGGGCTTGGGCAAAGGTGACTCCAGGGAAATGGGCAAAAAAGTTATTTTGGCATCGACCAAAGGTAAGTAATTAAGTAGTACTAGCTAGCTATACCATCTCTTTAATTCTTGTTTCAATATCATTAATTAATTATCATGCTTGATTAATCATTATCTGGTTCAATTCCATTCTCGTAAAGGCCCTGAAGCAGGCGCAGGGGAATGATCTGTGTGCATTCTACGTTTGCGAAAACATTCGCATGATGGCGTCCGAAAGGAGCAGATCTCAAAGACAGGACTAGGTACGTTTGTCAGAACACTATTCACACCATTATCGATATCTAGTCACACAACTAATACACATGCATATTGATCTCCTTCTTAACAGTTCAGAGAGGTGCAGGATAAGCTCCTACCAGCGGACCGCATACTAGCACTTCAAGAGAAAATAGCCGGATTTTTGCTCGACCAGGTTATAGATCCCAAAGAAGAATACTATTACCCGCTACCGCCCCCATGAACTACTTGTCATCGTGCTTCGAAGGCACCAAGGCAACATGTAGGAGAAACTGTATATGTATATACATGTGTATGTGTGAATAATTAATGGTGTTGGTTGTGAGACATTCGATGATATATATATATATATGCGGTTCTACGTACGAGAAAATCTATTTATATATATGCATAATGTGTACAATTTGTAGTATCGTAAAATACCAGCAAACAAAAAAGAATTAAATGGAAAATAAAGCCAAACCCCCCCCCCCCAAACATTTAGTACCGGTTGGTGTTCCCAACCGGTACTAATGTCCTACACGCACCCGGGCCTGGCTCGTGCCACGTGGTGGCACTTTAGCGCCGGTTCGTGACGAACCGGTACTAAAGGGGGGGGGGCCTTTAGTCCCCACTCTTTAGTGCCGGTTGCCGAACCGGCGCTAAAGGTCGTTACGAACTGGCACTAAAGGCCGGTTCTGCACTAGTGCATTGAACATCAAAGATTCCTGGGTCCCATAGTCTGGTAGCTAAACTTGTTACCCTAGGAAGCACCCATTGTTCCACATTTTGAATTCCGAAGATGGAAATTGAATCCCCTATCAGAGAGCTCCATCGAGACAAGCTGGTAACTAGAAACACCGGAAACCATATCTTCATTGGCAAGAGAATGGGAATAATGGGGTGAAGTACTCCTATAAACAATGCTCTTCCTTCTGTATATAGTGATGTTACTCTTCTTTTGTTAACAAAGGGTTCACAGGGTTCAGAAACATCGAGGAGGGCCTCAACTTGAAGTGTCACATAGCGAACAAGGAGAACCGGGTAAGCGGAGTTAACGGCACCATATCCATGTTGCCAAACTGTAACTTCCGCTAGGGTGATCTCCAATTACACTTCCATTGGGCATTATCCTCCATAGAAGAGACCATAAGAAGAATAGTTGTAGAACAACTTGGCAATAATTTCAGGACTTTAACTCCTCTCAAGGTGAACTGAGCACAAGTGAGCATAGCTTCACATCCTTTGGCGCGATCAGAAGGTACGGCTGAAGCTAGAAGACAATATAGACAAACCGGTTGCACAAGATAAAAATGCCATTCAATAGTCATCAGTTCAGTGTACTCATCGAATAGGAGGTCCGTGGACAAAAGTCCAGCTTCCCAATTAAGCATTGAAGTGAAAACCTCACTGGTAGCACGAAACTGGTTGTAAGCTTCAAAAATTGTACTGGCCAGTTGCACATATTTATTATGCGTGCACCATTTCTTAAGCATCTGGAATAGATCATCCTGCTTTAAGTGATCTTGTCACCAAGAATTAATTAAAGGAAGCAAAAAACTTTCTGCACCAATGGACAAAATGTCAACTTCATGAGTCCTATGCCAAATAGCCATGCATGTCTCACGTGAAGCTGTATTGGTATGCTTGCTGAAGAACGAAGGCCATGGTGTTGGTCGGATCTCCTGTCCTTGTGCCTTCTGACCCATTATCAGATCCGACATGAGCACGATTGTCAACACGTAGGCAGCATCGGCAGAGCTTTTGAACAAACAACTGGTGGGTATTATCGTGATGAGCTTAAATTCAGGAATCACTCTCTGTGGCGGGGCTGGCATACTCCAAAGGACCATGGACACTGACATGGAGTCGTAGTCATCCCTACCACGGGCCAGATCACCCATCGAGCAGAAGGTAGGCGTTGGTGCAGCGACATGGACGCTGTCGATGTCGAGGTCCTCATCGCACATGGCAGGGGAGGCAAGCACGACAGGTGCAGCGACGTGGACGGTGTCAATGTCGAGGTCCTCGCTGCACACGGCAGGGAAGCCAAGCACGGTAGGTGCAGCGACATGGATGATGTCATTGCAATTCAGACACTCTGAGCGCATGGTAGGTGACGGAGCAGCAAGCTTGCTCGCATCGATGTTGTTGTCCTGTTTTCCATGGTCGTAGCCATCGTCACACTCCTCGGTACATATCGCCTCATCCTGCATGATATCTTCCTCCCTTATCCGAGCAAGACACGATGCTCTGGTGATGCTAGACGGAGATTGCGACTGCACGACTGCTTGAATATCCTTGTGCAGCCCCTCGATGTACTGGTTGACGAAGCACTTGATGCTTAGGTTGGGGTTGATATCCATAACGCGTTGTACGCATTCCCAGAACGACGCCGTGTACTCGGCCACGGTTGCGGTCTACTTCTGTTCGAGCAGCAAGCACAAGTGAAGGTTGTACTCTGGAGACACGTCCTGGATGTCGAGGAGGCAGGCACACTCGTAGATGCATCGGCCATGCATGGCGAGAGTTCGTGCTGTCGCGCTTCTTGATCGAAGTTGAACCACCGCCTCCACATGGTGGACTCTCTGGAACACGGAAATCTTCACCACGCCATACACTGTAAACACCTGCTGCAACGTCTCCTCACTCATCGGGTAATACACATGGTGCACAGTGACATGGAGAACGCTGCCGGTGAACACCTCTTGCTTGCTCGACATTTTGTCAAACACCTGATGGGCAGGAAGTGGCTGGTGATTGTTTTCTTGTCTATGTGCTGGCGGTTTGAATGTCGATGTCCTCCCACTCCAAGCCGATCCAACCTAGCCCAGGGATTTTGTGTGATTCACGAAAGCGAACCGCACCCAGGGAAGTGGGTGTTACGAATCTGGCGAGAGAGTTGAGGAACACACAGCGAAAGCAAAGTTTTGAGGAAATTTTGGGGCTCTAATTACCAAATTGTCATGACTCAGTCGTGGAATGGATCGAGATTGGACAAATCACCTGAGTACCTTGGTAGTTTGGGATAATTCAGGGAGAATTAGGGTGAGGAATCAGAGAAGGGGCTGAGGAACAAGAGAGAATGGGAGGTGAGAAATCTTCAGAGTTCATTCATCTGCCACATGAGTCCCTTGGGGGTTACAAGCCTGGTACATATACACCTCCTACGACACACACACTATTACCCATTGGCCCATCTCAAGGCCCAGGTCCATTTTACAAACCATACGGTAACAGCCCACAGAGGGAGTGTTACACGCGAGTCCTTCCTCTGTCTCGCCACCCCAACCTGTCAGCAGCCGGCACTTCCTAAGGTTGTAGGGCTTGCTCCTATGCCCCGCCGGTGCCGCACCAGAAGCTCAAGGTGAGCTTGTGCACATGCACAACCCCTCCCCATCTCCATTCAGTTCATGTTACATGCAGTCAGACCATTTGGTTCAGATTCTTGGATGTGCAGATGAGGCCATTTGGTTCAGATTTTAGGATGGCCAGATGAGTCCCTTTGGTTCATATTTTTGGATGTACCCTGTACTGATTTCTATATGACATAGTTGAGGTAGTCCCTCTACCATTTTAAATAAGTTCAGATGACATAGTTTAGGTAGTCTCCCACACTGTTTTTTTTCATGTTCATAAATTTAGATGACATGGATGAGGTTCAGATTTATATAGAGAGCGTACAATCTTTTTAGAGGAAGTAGTCGCTGTACAGATTTATAAATGAGTGCATACAATCTTTTTTAGCACACACAGTGACATGAACTTCTATATAGAATGGTCCAACATGGTTGCTGAATGGAACATTGAGAATACAAGGATTGTCACCGAGTTGTTTGTCAAGCAAGTGAGAGCTGGAAATAGGACAAATACTCACTTGACCTCGAATGCATATGATGAGGTGGGGAGGGAATTCAAACTAATAACAGGGCTGGAGTACATCAATGACCAATTGAAGAACAAATGGGACAAACTGAGAGGTGAATACAGCATATTCAAGAAACTTAAGTTGAAGGAGACAGGAGCGGGATGGGACATAGAGCGTAACACTGTGAAACAAGATGCGGAGTGGTGGAAGAAGGCAAAGATAGTGAGTTTTCATCCTCATGTTGTGCATACCATATCTTTCTTCTCTTTAATTGTTGTTAACAAATGCTATCATCGTTGTATATTTACAGGACATTCTAGGTTGTTACAAGTTCAGGAAGCATGGACTTCGCAATGAACAGAACTTGCGCATCATGTTTGCAGACATCACAAGTGACGGTTCCGATCACTGGAGTCCGACTTCTGGCATCCCCCCACTTCCACCGCACTAATATCAAGTGCCTAAATCTTGAGCAAATAGAAGATGTTGATCTGTTGGAGGATACCCAAGAGACACCATCTCATGTTACGCCAAAGGTTAATAAAAGGCTTGGAAAGATCATTTGTGACACAAACAAGAAACCCAAGACCGCACAAGTCATGCAAGAGCAGATTACAGTGATTGGGGACATTTGTAAGCAATCACACTCGACATTTCAGTCGTTCTTTAAGCACGATGACACCACCTCTGTTGCATCTGTTATGAAAGAACCATACTTGTGGTGCAATAGAAGGTAGTGATGAGCACTTCATTGCCTCTGAGCTTTTCATCAAAAGAGAGCAAAGGGAGATATTTCTAAGCATGAGTGCTGAAACTCGTTTGGGTTGGCTCAAGAGGAAGTTCAGCGTCAAGTACGGGAACTAGTTGTTTCCAATTTATGTCATATATGTGATGGTTGCTTATGTCCTATGGTATTGAACCATTTCGTATCCTATGTGTGAGGTTGAACAATATTAAGTACTCAGTGTTGAACAATTGTTTCCTATAAGGCTTGTAATAACTGATTGGATAATATTTATGAAGTGGAGTTTCATCTTCATATTTCTTACTCACCATGCTAACCTTTGTTAGTTAATTCATTGGTTGTGTATGTGCAGTTGTCATCTGATAGTGACAGTGATGATGAAAACTACTATGAAATGAAGAAAAGAATGGTTAGTGCCCATGCACAAGAAATGAACATCATGTATCTGAGTGCATCTACCATATTTGAGAAGTATTGTGACAGTTGGGTGATGAAAGCCGATCCTAGGACATCTATCTTGAGTGGATTTGGATGGTTGCAAGATACTATCAGTACACCGGGAGAGACCTTCACCATGCTTAGAATGAAGGCAACAATATTGTTTGAACTTCATGACTTGTTGAAGGATAATTATGGGCTGAGCCATTCCCCTTTTGTTAGTAGTTATGAGTCTCTTGCTATGTTCTTGTGGACCTTGGGGGGCTGTGAATCAAATATATAGAAGAACCCAAAATCGTTTCAAGCATTCCACCAATACAATCCATCGTAAATTCCATGAAGTACTACTTTGTGTGGTGAAGATGTCAGCTGACTACATCAAGCCTAAGGACCCAGATTTTAGGATGGTGCATCCAAGGATTCGGAATGACAAAAGGGCTTATCCACACTTGAAAGACTGCATTGGTGCAATAGATGGGACTGACATTAGGGCTTCTATTCCCGATGAGGTACATCAGAAGAACAGGAGCAATAACTCAAAATGTGATGGCAATATGTGACTTCGATATGCATTTCACGTATGCATATATTGGTCAACCTGGTTCTATGCATGACACAACTGTGCTATATACCGCAATGCATATGGATAAGGCCACCTTTCCCCATCCTCCAAAGGGTAAGCATTCATATATAGCCTCTTTCATGTTTCGAGCTTTAGTTATGATTACATTTGGTTGAGGTGCGTCAATGGAAAAGTGTATTGTTCATTCTTGTGAGGTGTTGCTTCTTCCAGCTTCGGACTCAGTCATATATTTGTTAGCATCCTTAATTTTTCAATTCACATGCCAAATGCACCAAAGAAATGCCAACTGGCGCACATTTAGGGAAGGAGAGAGAGAGAGATAGCATTGCTGAGATGGCGGTCGTAGACAGAAAAAGGGAGGAACTATTTATTATAACACAATGATGCGTACAGAAGTACCCGAGGGATCTTTAGTTAACCCACTTGAAATAAAGGACATTGACATATAATAATAACAACTGAAAATAAAGGAAAGAAAATACGGGGACTCTCAGAAAGCACAAAGCGGATAACCTAGGTGTATGATGAGTTGTGTTCCTCTTCCTCTTTGGCATGCCTCAGTTAGTACCGCAGATCAGGTTAGCCTGAGCATGGCAGATCTGATAAGTGGGAGTGGGCTTGTAGGTCGTGAAGCAGGCCTTATACTCATCGTTGTAGCAGGCGACTGAGGCCATCGTGGTCATCAGCAGCTGTGCGGCGAACAGGGCCAGCATGAGAAGTGCGGCCATCTTAAGCATGGAGCTGGAAGCCATTGCAAGAGTGGACGGCTCGAAGCTCTAGCTGCAAACTGCAAGTGTTTTCTGGTGGCTTGGGTTGATCTGAGTGCTTGCTAGCATGGCCTCCTATTTATAGGCACAAGCGCTGCTTAGTTGGTCTTCCTTTGCCATGTATGATCCCACTCGATCTCACCGATAATACATACTGGAGATTATATTCCGTCCCTGCATCGATCATCCCATGCACGCATCATGATCATAGTTGACTTGGGAGATTCCCCATGCACGTGGCATGTCTCAAGCCAGCTGGTTGCATCTACGCTCAACTCCTACTTTACTACTTAGATAATCCTCGTGTATGCGCCATGCACTGAGTTCTAAAAATGCCGAAAGGTGCGACTAGTCTCAGACTTTAGTACACCTGAGTTTGCAAAAACATGAAAAATCGTTATAAAACAATATCGAAAAAATCTGAAATTTTGAGACAACAAACTTTGTCAAACGTTTGAGCTTCTTGCAAAATTTCAGCCAAAAATAACATCCGAGGAGCCATCACAAAAAAAACAAAACAAATCACTCTCAAACAGTGCACAAAACTTTGTACATTGATTTTTATTCTCCTCTGAATGTACATACTACCACCCTAGCACCCAGATTCAACAATACACATCTTGCTAGCCTTATGTTTGGGCAATTCCGAAGGGGCCAACTCTCATGTAAGATGTAGCGCCACCATATCCTTGAAACCACATATTTGAATTAAAATCACAGAGGTTCTGACTAAAAATCAGAGAGTGCACCATCCATAGTTGACTTCGAAGTTGCCCCATGCATGCGCGCATGTGGCATATCTCAAGCCAGCTGGTTGCATCTACACTCTACTCGTACTTTAGTAGTTAGATAATCCTGGTGTGTGCCATGCAGTGAGTTCTAAATGTACTATGAACCTAGCACCGAATTTCTAGAATACTGAAGCAATCCAAAAACAGTAGAACTGCACCGATTACTGCTGTTACGATCCCACGAGAGCATCTTGATCCCGTATTAATCAGTACACGGTCTCGCGATTTAACGCCATTATCTTCTGTCATGTTTGACCGCCACCGGCCCTTCACTAGTAAAAAACAGGGCTTTGGTTTGTGTATGTGTATGTATGCTTCAATATTCAGAGATGATATGTCAGTTCTTCTTGCTATCGCTGCACACAAGCTAGGCCAAGACGTGCTACTAACAAGTATATTTGTTATCATTTTTATAAATTCAGAACATATTTTTTAACCCATGAATATCTACTAAGCCCTAACACACCTTGGGGATGGCCCCTGCCTTACTCCGCAGCCACGGCAAGAAAGCACCGGAGTGCTCGTTCGCCCTTAACCTGCGGGTGGCAAATTTGATTCCATCGGCATTCAGCAAAGGAGGTGTAAATCGAGTCGCTGCTGCTGGGAGTGGAAATGGGGGATTTCTTCCTCTCTTCACTCTTTGCGGTGAACCCTAGCTCACCTTGGGGATGGAGGCCGCGGCGGGCTGGCGGTAGGTGGGAAGAGCAGGGGCGCCGGCGAGGGCGAGACGCCGGCGCACCACTCCCGCCGCCATCCTCCTACTCTGCTTCTGCTTCAGTTGAGCAGTACAACAAACAGAGCGACGAGATTCCGGAAACAGAACGAGGTGCTGCGCAAAAATATCATTTTTCATAAGGACGAATTTCTACACACGTCAAGGGTGTGCTTGTTTAAGCTCATTAGTGGCTTCTATGGCTTCTCCTGCCAAGAAGCTCGAGCCGAAACAAAGGGCCATTTTTTGTGTCGGCTCCACGCAGCCCAAACTCAAAGTGCTCCAAAAAATGGTCTAAAAGCTGTAGCTCAGATTTTGGGCTTCTTCTAGCGGGAGCTGGCTCCAAATTTCCAAGAGACAACTTTACCTTCCCACTAATGTTCATTATATGCACAAATTGCCACTGGCCGGTAACTATATGTTGCTTCTCCCCTCGACTGCCCACCCCCACGATTGCTATGGTTCACTGTTCCCCTTCGTCGCCGCTGCCACCCGTGCCATGATACATGCACTTAAAATTGCCGTGGTTCATACAAAAAATAATTTTTTTCATGATCAAGGTACTAGAATTGCCATTATTAAAAATTAAAATTGTCATGCTCTACAAACTAAAATTGCCACATGGCTACTTTTTGTTTAAGCACTATGGCAACTTTTGGGCAAAAAAATTTTCGTCGAAACATACCAACTTGGGTTCTAGTGTTGAAGATCTCGTCGAGACGGATTTAATGGTGAAAACGGGATTGTTAATTCGATTTTTTAATTAGGAGATAAAACATTTTTAAGCCGAAAACCAAAAAGGTTCCTGCTTATGTCATCTGTTCACACGTAGCAAAATGAGTGGAGATGGAGGAGTGTGGACGATGAGCATCATGCCACACATGTGGGCCTTAGTTTTTTCGAAAAGAAAAAAGAAACAACAGATACTGGAAAAGCTCTGCTTGCACGGTCTTGTCGCTTTGGAGCGGAGTTCCTCCTCGACTCTCTGCACGCAGTCGACGGCACTCAGCTGATGTATGTGCTCATCTTCCGGGCCTAACATACCTATGGCCGTGAGCTCACCTTTCTAAGCAGCAGCAAACGGCTTCTCGACGTTGTGATCGCGCTGCTCTGCCGGCGAGTCGCCTGGAGCATTTGTGGTCGCTTGACACGGGTGCATGTCGTCCATCCGCAGGAGCCGGTTCGCCACCCATGGCAACGACAAGACTAAAAGCAATGACTTGGTTACCAATGGCAATGACCAAACTAAAAGAAACGTGTTGGCCACCAATGGCAACGATAAGACTAAAAGCAACAACTTGGCCACCAATGGCAAGCAAGCAGGAATTGATTCAGTTTTCCTTTCTTCTTGCAATTATTTTGATCACTCTCTTAAGGAGCGGACCCAAGCCCGCAGGTGTGTGCAAGGTTTCCGAGAGCAAGGCAGTGAAAGCCGGACTCGATCAAGATCTTGGATCTTGGTCCGCACTCGAATCTTCAAATTTCCTTCTTCGTGACCATTTGCGAGGGGTTGCATTTTGATCACTCTCTTCAGGAGCGGACCCAAGCGTGCTAACAGTCGAGAGGAATAGTGTACTAACAGGAACATTACCGTGCTTTGTGGGCCGGAAATTGGGGAATATTATAACGACGTCAACCTCCCGAGCTTCCACCACGCCGTGTACATCCAGCCGAGGTCGTCCCAGAGCTCCATCCGCCTCCGACTCGGATAGGGGAAGAGGGGAAAACCGATATGTTGTCCGTCCAGTTCCCTGAGCTCGAAAGCCCGACACTCTCGAGTTGCAGCATCGACCTTGCTCCCGTGCTGCCCATGCTCGCATGTGCTCCACCTCGACGTCAGACCATTCCTCGACAAGAGCTTTGTCGTCATGGTCCACTCGGCATCGCTGGAGACGCTTGACGTGCAGGTGTCTGCCAATCTTTCTCCTGGCCGTTTGACCAGAATGAGTACAAATTCAAAAAAAATCAAACAAATGTAAAACCTTCGCACTTAGTTTTTGTTCGTGTAAGGTAGCATGTATAAAAAAATTGAGGTTATTTCGTGATGGTCGAAAAAATCTCTTTCTTACAAAAACTGGTTTAAGTCAGCCCTTTACTTAGCTGATTAGTGCTAAGCACAACCACTTCGATTGCTGGTTTTTAAATAGTTATAATCCTATCTATAGTGCTAATGGTGCTATTAGTGTCCACTTACCTTATGTTCTGCTTACTTTGCCGGTTACTTGTTTTCTTTCATTTCATCATGTTCATGCCGATCCGTCCGGTCACGCCGGCCGGACCAAGTTCCTCGGCGTGGCCCGACAATCTGGCGGCAAGTTCGGGGCAAGGATCGACTCCAATGCTGGGAGGTCGCTCGGCGCTTTCGACACTGCAAAAGAGGCCGCCAGAGCGTACGACGCCGCGACTTGTCGAGCTGCACAGTGGCCAAGGTAGCATGACCCTTGTTTGGGAACCTCCCTGAGCTCTCCTTCCGTGACGAGGCTGTCGTAGGCGGCAGTCGGTCTTCGTCAGATGAGGTGTTGTTGTCGGTGGTGTAAGGACCGATGACGAGATATTGGTCCAACGAAGAGGGGGCTAGCATGGCTGATGCCGGTGACTCAAGTGTGACCGTGCAGAAATCTCAACACAGGGAGCACGTTACAATTTGTGAAAATTCCTTGGTAATCCTATTTATGACCAGAATGGCACCGTATAAAACAAATTTGGGATGATTTGGAGATGGTCGAAAAATCACTTACTTAGGGACGGGCCGTTTGGTCTGCTTAAGCCAGTTTTTGTAAGAAAGTGATTTTGTCAAACTCCTCCAAATCAACTCAAATTTTGGACTACCACGCCAACTGAAAGCCATAAGGATGGCAACAATTAATCTAGTTGGCAAAAATATTTGCTAGCATAGGTTGGAGAGTACGACAACAGTAATAGAAGTAGCACATTACATGACCATACATCAGGAGCGACATTAGCTAAGAAAGGGCAGTTCTAAGAATCGAAGCACAGTTCAAAAACCAAAATAAACCTAAGTTCAGCAAGCAGAAAGTCTGTAGTCCGGTACTGTTTTCAGCTTGGTGTAGAGCGCTAGCGAAGAAGCCGCCACCTCGTCAGCCGCTCTACAATCGCCTTGTTTGCTTACCAGTCTCCAGCCCCTGCAGGAATAGAAGCATGTCTAGTGAGGTACGTACGTTGTGTTTGGATGTCTATATTGGAGAGCTCCGTATTCAATTTAACTGAAATTCCAATTCGGTGAGGAAACTGAAATGGCAGGAATACGAATTCGCATGTTTGGTTGTTCACTGAATTGACCCTTGAAATGCCTCTAAGGTTTCAATACCAAATCCTGTCTGGATGAAAAACTTTGGAATTGCATAACTACATTAGCACGAAGGTTATACCTTGTTCTACATGACTCAAAACTGAAATGTATTTACATGTCACTATAACTGAATGATTAAGTAGCAGTAAAAATTATTAAATATTATGGAATGAATCACAACAAGACGAACGGTCACACAACAACAATCTTCTCTTATTAACATAACAAAAATTCTAGGAGATACACCATCAAGATGGCATGCCGATTTTATCTGTGGCATAAGTACAGACTCAGATATGATAGTTCCAAACAATAGTTCAGCCTCAAATATTCATCGATGGTTGTCATTGGCAGTGGTTTTGGTCATCGCCATCATGTCCATAAGGCCCTGTACAACGGCAGTTGCTTAGACAGCTGCCTGAGAAAAAACCGGATTTTTTTTCCTTGAGACTGGATTACACGGGTGCACAGAAAGGAGCCGGAAGCAAACTTTTGCTTCGGTGCCAGCCCGGTGCTTGGACAATAACTACTCCCTTCAAGTTAGTGCATCCATCGGCAGAGGGAAAAAAAGAGCACAGCTAGCACCCCACAGGAACCACTCTGTTGAAATTTTGCTAGTAGGCCTTTGGCCCAAAGCCCAACTAAAATTCTAAAATTCTCTTGGCCCATTCATGCACACATGTGAGTGGAGTGAGTGAGGCTAAAGTTTAGTCCCACCTCATAAGTTGATAGAGAGCTGCACCTCTTTATAAGGTCAGCTCTTCTACCACTTGTATGAGCATGAGAAGAGGAGACCTACACGCGTGCTCCTCCTCCTCGCGCGCCGCGCCGCGGGTTGCAGGATTGAGCCGAGCCGAGGACAGAGCTATGCACGTTGTCCATATTTTTGCTGCTCAGGAAAAATTAATGAGTCATTAATTAATAATTAATGTACGCATTAATTACTGAACAGTTTCCGATTCTTTTGGATCGTGACGACTCGGACGTGGGGTTTACTCCCACGACCTACCCGACCCGCACTATATAGTCAGGCAGATGTCTACCCTAGCCGCCGCCGCTTCGTATGGTTTCTCACCACCGTTCCAGATCATTGCGCCGCCAAGCAAGTCTTCTCCATCCCTCCTTTCGGCGTGCACCGGGAGAAGGGACATCAGGCCTCCGGAACCCCGCCTCTCGTGATCCTGTACGGGAGAGGGGCGATTAGGTTTTTGGGGAGCGCACTCGCGCGACTGCTGGCAGCGACGACTTCGCGAACGATGACTTCTTCCCCGACCTCGGCAACCTCATCCTCGACGACATGGGCGACAACGTCAACGCCGGCGGTGCTGCACCCGCTGCACCGTATGTTATTCTATCCTTCTTGTACGAGATCGTGGTAGAATTCATGTTTCTAGTATGTGCCCTAGATGTGATTTGTTCATCTACTATGCTAGTTCGCATGATTAGTTTAATCTCTGCTATTGTTGTCATGATCTATTTCCTATTTATTCGGATTAAATCTCATAGTAATTTGGTCATATTTCCAACAATCCAAAAACCTGATTATAGGCAATTTACTCCGAGTGGTTTTGCTGCGCATCTGAAGCCGCCTGCCTTTAAGGGGGCGCAATATAAGAGGTGGCGCACGAGAGCAGTCTACTGGTTTCAGACCATGGGCTGCTATGACGCCACCAAGGGCAAGCCTGAGGGCGATCTTAATCCAGCACAGCTGGAAGCTTTTGAGAAGATCGATACTCTCTTTAAAGGCGCTCTTCTGAGTGTTCTTGATGACTCGATTGTGGATTCATATATGTCGTTTGACAACGGCAAGGACATGTGGGCTGCACTCGAGGCCAAGTTTGGTGCCTCGGATGCCGGCAGCGAGTTGTACGTCATGGAGCAATTCTATGACTATAAGATGACTGATGAGCGCCCTGTTGTACAGCAGGCTCATGAGATACAATCGCTCACAAAAGAACTTGAGTACTTGAAGTGTGTGTTGCCGGACAAATTTGTTGCCGGAGGCATCATTGCCAAGCTTCCACCTTTGTGGAACAATTTTGCTACTTCCTTGAAACACAAGAGACTGGAGTTTTCCGTTGCGGATCTCATTGGTACTCTTGATGTTGAAGGGAAGGCGAGAGCAAAGGACACACGTGCTCGAGTTGCTGAGGGAGGTTCTAGTGCCCACATGGTACAGAAGAAGAACTTCCAGCCCAACAAGTTCAAAATCAACAAGAACAAAACTCAGGGCAAAGGCAAGTTTGATACAAAGAACAAGCCATCACATTCTACAAACTTCAAGAAGAATTCTCATAAGAAGGGGAAGGGACTGTGCCATGTCTGTGGTAATCCTAATCACTGGGCTCCGAAGTTTCCTAACCATATTGAGGAGCGCGAACATGAGAAGAGCGGCAAGTCCGCTAATGTTGTCATCGGTGATACTGATATGAAGGAATCAGGGTACGGTATTTTTCCTACCATCCTTTCAGTATTCCAATCTCCTGATTGGTTAATTAATACCGGTGCCAATGTACAAGTTTGTGCTGATGCCTCCATGTTTTCTTCTTACCAGGCAACAGGGACTTCACCCGTGCTGATGGGGAACGGGTCACATGCCATCATTCGAGGTGTTGGTACGGTTGATCTAAAGTTTGTTGGAAATATGCCCTAGAGGCAATAATAAAAGTATTATTATTATATTTCTTTGTTCATGATAATAGTCTTTTATTCATGCTATAACTGTATTATCCGGAAATCGTAATACATGTGTGAATACATAGACCACAATATGTCCCTAGTGAGCCTCTAGTTGACTAGCTCGTTGTGATCAACAGATAGTCATGGTTTCTTGGCTATGGACATTGGATGTCGTTGATAACGGGATCACATCATTAGGAGAATGATGTGATGGACAAGACCCAATATTATTATTATATTTCTTTGTTCATGATAATAGTCTTTTATTCATGCTATAACTGTATTATCCGGAAATCGTAATACATGTGTGAATACATAGACCACAATATGTCCCTAGTGAGCCTCTAGTTGACTAGCTCGTTGTGATCAACAGATAGTCATGGTTTCCTGGCTATGGACATTGGATGTCGTTGATAACGGGATCACATCATTAGGAGAATGATGTGATGGACAAGACCCAATCCTAAGCATAGCACAAAGGTCGGTTAGTTCGTTTGCTAGAGCTTTGCCAATGTCAAGTATCTCTTCCTTCGACCATGAGATCGTGTAACTCCCGGATACCGTAGGAGTGCTTTGGGTGTATCAAACGTCACAACGTAACTGGGTGATTCTAAAGGTGCACTACAGGTACCTCCGAAAGTGTCTGTTGGGTTGACACGGATCGAGACTGGGATTTGTCACTCCGTATGACGGAGAGGTATCTCTGGCCCCACTCGGTAATGCATCATCATAATGAGCTCAAGGTCACCAAGTGTTTGGTCACGGGATCATGCATTACGGTACGAGTAAAGTGACTTGCCGGTAACGAGACTGAACAAGGTATTGGGATACCGACGATCGGGTCTCGGGCAAGTAACGTACCGATTGACAAAGGGAATTGTATACGGGGTTTGATCGAATCCTCGACATCATGGTTCATCCGATGACATCATCGAGGAGCATGTGGGAGCCAACATGGGTATCCAGACCCCGCTGTTGGTTATTGACCGGAGAGTCTCGGTCATGTCTGCATGTCTCCCGAACCCGTAGGGTCTACACACTTAAGGTTCGGTGACGCTAGGGTTATCAGGAAGACAAGTATGTGATTACCGAATGTTGTTCGGAGTCCCGGATGAGATCCCGGACGTCACGAGGAGTTCCGGAATGGTCCGGAGGTAAAGTTTTATATATGGGAAGTTGTTAAACGGGCACCGAAAAGTTTCGGGGTCATACCGGTATTGTACCGGGACCACCGGAGGGGTTCCGGGGGTCCACCGGGAGGGGCCACCCCTCCGGAGGGCCACATGGGCCGCAAGGGGCAGGGAGCCAGCCCCTGGAGGGCTGGGCGCACCCCCCCACCTTGGGCCCATGCGCCTAGGGTTGGGGGGAAACCCTAAAGGGGGCGCCCCCCTTGCTTGGGGGGCAAGCCCCCCTCCCTGGCCGCCGCCCCCCCTCTAGATCCCATCTAGAGGGGCCGGCCCCCCTTGCCCCTTCCCCTATAAATAGAGGGGTGAGGGGAGGGCTGCTGGACACAACTCAAGGCGCAGCCCCTCCCCTCCCCAACACCTCTCCTCCTCCGTACGTGCTTGGCGAAGCCCTGTCGGAGTACTGCTGCACCAACACCACCACGCCGTCGTGCTGCCTTGGAGCTGCCTTCCTCAACCTCTCCTTCCTCCTTGCTGGATCAAGACGGAGGAGACGTCGTCCGTCCCGTACGTGTGTTGAACGTGGAGGTGCTGTCCGTTCAGCACTTGGTCATCGGTGATCCGAATCACGACGGGTACGACTCCATCATCACCATCCCCTTGAACGCTTCCCCACTCGATCTACAAGTGGTATGTAGATGCAAACTCTTCCCCTTGACTCGTTGCTTAGATGAACTCATAGATGGATCTTGGTGAAACCGTAGGAAATTTTTTAATTTTCTGCAACGTTCCCCAACAGTGGCATCATGAGCTAGGTCTATGCGTAGTTCTCTTTGCACGAGTAGAACACAATTTTGTTGTGGGCGTAGATCTTGTCAACTTGCTTGCCGCTACTAGTCTTTTCTTGCTTCAAAGGCATTGTGGGATGAAGCGGCCCGGACCAACCTTACACGTACGCTTACGTGAGACCGGTTCCACCGATTGACATGCACTAGTTGCATAAGGTGGCTAGCGGGTGTCTGTCTCTCCCACTTTAGTTGAAGTGGATTCGATGAAAAGGGTGCTTATGAAGGGTAAATAGAAGTTGACAAGTCACGTTGTGGTTATTCGTAGGTAAGAAAACGTTCTTGCTAGAACCCAATCGCAGCCACGTAAAAGATGCAACAACAATTAGAGGATGTCTAACTTGTTTTTGCAGCGATTGATCATGTGATGTGATATGGCCAGAAGTTGTGATGAATGATGGATTGTGATGTATGAGATCATGTTCTTTGTAATAGGATTCACGACTTGCATGTCGATGAGTATGACAACCGGCAGGAGCCATAGGAGTTGTCTTTATTTTTTGTATGACCTGCGTGTCATTGAAGAACGCCTTGTAACTTACTTTACTTTATTGCTAAACGCGTTGGCCATAGAAGTAGAAGTAGTCGTTGGCGTGACAACTTCATGAAGACACGATGATGGAGATCATGATGATGGAGATCATGGTGTCATGCTGGTGACAAGATGATCATGGAGCCCCGAAGATGGAGATCAATGGAGCTATATGATATTGGCCATATCATGTCACAACTTCATATAATTGCATGTGATGTTTATTATGTTTTATGCATCTTGTTTACTTAGGACGACGGTAGTAAATAAGATGATCCCTTACAAAAATTTCAAGAAGTGTTCTCCCCTAACTGTGCACCGTTGCTACAGTTCGTCGCTTCTAAGCACCACGTGATGATCGGGTGTGATGGATTCTTACGTTCGCATACAACGGGTGTAAGACAGTTTTACACAGTGAAAACACTTAGGGTTAACTTGACGGGCCTAGCATGTGCAGACATGGCCTCGGAACACGGAGACCGAAAGGTCGAACACGAGTCGTATGGAAGATACGATCAACATGAAGATGTTCACCGACGATGACTAGTCCGTCTCACGTGATGATCGGACACGGGCTAGTCGACTCGGATCGTGTAACACTTAGATGACTAGAGGGATGTCTAATCTGAGTGGGAGTTCATAATTTGATTAGAACTTAATTATCATGAACTTAGTCTAAAACCTTTGCAAATATGTCTTGTAGATCAAATGGCCAACGCTCATGTCAACATGAACTTCAACGCGTTCCTAGAGAAAACCAAGCTGAAAGATGATGGCAGCAAATATACGGACTGGGTCCGGAACCTGAGGATCATCCTCATAGCTGCCAGGAAACAATATGTCCTAGAAGGACCGCTAGGTGACGCTCCCGTCCCAGACAACCAAGACATTATGAATGCTTGGCAAACTCGTGCTGATGATTACTCCCTCGTTCAGTGCGGCATGCTTTACAGCTTAGAACCGGGGCTCCAAAAGCATTTTGAGCATCACGGAGCATATGAGATGTTCGAAGAGCTGAAACTAGTTTTTCAAGCTCACGCCCGGGTCGAGAGATATGACGTCTCCGACAAGTTCTATAGTTGTAAGATGGAGGAAAACAGTTCTGTCAGTGAGCACATACTCAAGATGTCTGGGTTGCACAACTGTATGACCCAGCTGAATATTAACCTCCCTGATGAGCCAGTCATTGACAGAATCCTCAAGTTGCTCCCACCAAGCTACAAGAGCTTTGTGATGAACTACAATATGCAGGGGATGGTAAAGACCATTCCTGAAGTATTTTCTATGCTGAGGTCAGCAGAGGTTGAAATCAAGAAAGAACATCAAGTGTTGATGGTCAATAAGACCACTAAGTTCAAGAAGGGCAAGGGTAAGAAGAACTTCAAGAAAGACGGCAAGGAGGTTGCCGCGCCCGGTAAGACAGTTGCCGGGAAGAAGTCAAAGAATGGACCCAAGCCTGAGACTGAGTGCTTTTATTGCAAGGGGAAGGGTCACTGGAAGCGGAACTGCCCCAAATACTTAGCGGATAAGAAGGCCGGCAACACCAAAGCTATATTTGATATACATGTAATTGATGTGTACCTTACCAGTACTCGTAGTAACTCCGTGTATTTGATACCGGTGCCGTTGCTCATATTTGTAACTCACAGCAGGAGCTGCGGAATAAACGGAGACTGGCGAAGGACGAGGTGACGATGCGCGTCGGGAATGGTTCCAGAGTCGATGTGATCGCTGTCGGCACGCTGCCTCTACATTTACCTACGAGATTAGTTTTGAACCTTAATAATTGTTATTTAGTGCCAAGTTTGAGCATGAACATTGTATCTGGATCTCGTTTAATACGAGATGGCTACTCATTTAAGTCCGAGAATAATGGTTGTTCGATTTATATGAGAGATATGTTTTATGGTCATGCTCCGATGGTCAATGGTTTATTCTTAATGAATCTCAAGCGTAATATTACACATGTTCATAGTGTAGATGCCAAAAGATGTAAAGTTGATAACGATAGTCCCACATACTTGTGGCACTGCCGCCTTGGTCACATTGGTGTCAAGCGCATGAAGAAGCTCCATGCTGATGGACTTTTAGAGTCTCTTGATTATGAATCGTTTGACACATGCGAACCATGCCTCATGGGCAAGATGACCAAGACTCCGTTCTCCGAAACAATGGAGCGAGCAACCAACTTGTTGGAAATCATACATACCGATGTGTGCGGTCCAATGAGTGTTGAGGCTCGTGGAGGATATCGTTATGTTCTCACTCTCACCGATGACTTAAGTAAATATGGGTATGTCTACTTAATGAAACACAAGTATGAGACCTTTGAAAAGTTCAAGGAATTTCAGAATGAGGTAGAGAATCAACGTGACCGAAAGATAAAGTTCCTACGATCACATCATGGAGGAGAATACTTAAGTCACGAATTTGGTACACACTTAAGGAAATGTGGAATCGTTTCACAACTCACGCCGCCTGGAACACCTCAGCAAAACGGTGTGTCCGAACGTCGTAATCGCACTCTATTGGATATGGTGCGGTCTATGATGTCTCTTACCGATTTACCGCTATCATTTTGGGGATACGCTCTGGAGACAGCTACATTCACTTTAAATAGGGCACCGTCTAAATCCGTTGAGACGACACCGTATGAATTATGGTTTGGGAAGAAACCTAAGCTGTCATTTCTGAAAGTTTGGGGATGCGATGCTTATGTCAAGAAACTTCAACCTGAGAAGCTCGAACCCAAGTCGGAAAAATGCGTCTTCATAGGATACCCTAAGGAAACTGTAGGGTATACCTTCTACTTAAGATCCGAGGGCAAGATCTTCGTTGCCCAGAACGGATGCTTTCTGGAAAAAGAGTTTCTCTCGAAAGAAGTAAGTGGGAGGAAAGTAGAACTCGATGAAGTACTACCTCTTGAGCGGGACAGTAGTGCAGCTCAGGAAGATGTTCCTGTGATGCCTACACCAACTGAAGAGGAAACCAATGATGATGATCAAGGTACTTCGGATCAAGTTGCTACTGAACTTCGTAGGTCCACAAGGACACGTTCCGCACCAGAGTGGTACGGCAACCCTATCCTAGAAATCATGTTGTTAGACAACGGTGAACCTTCGAACTATGAAGAAGCGATGGCGGGCCCAGATTCCAACAAATGGCTAGAAGCCATGAAATCCGAGATAGAATCCATGTATGAAAACAAAGTATGGACTTTGACTGACTTGCCCGATGATCGGAGAGCGATAGAAAACAAATGGATCTTTAAGAAGAAGACGGACGCGGATGGTAATGTCACCATCTATAAAGCTCGACTTGTCGCTAAGGGTTATCGACAAGTTCAAGGGATTGACTATGATGAGACTTTCTCTCCCATAGCGAAGCTTAAGTCCGTCTGAATCATGTTAGCAATTGCCGCATAATATGATTATGAGATATGGCAGATGGACGTCAAAACGGCATTCCTTAACGGGCATCTTAAGGAAGAGTTGTATATGATACAACCAGAAGGTTTTGTCGATCCTAAGAATGCTAACAAAGTATGCAAGCTCCAGCGATCCATTTATGGGCTGGTGCAAGCATCTCGGAGTTGGAATATTCGCTTTGATGAGATGATCAAAGCGTTTGGGTTTATGCAGACTTATGGAGAAGCCTGCGTTTACAAGAAAGTGAGTGGGAGCTCTGTAGCATTTCTCATATTATATGTAGATGACATACTCTTGATGGGAAATAATATAGAATTTCTGGACAGCATTAAGGCCTACTTGAACAAATGTTTTTCAATGAAGGACCTTGGAGAAGCTGCTTATATATTAGGCATCAAGATCTATAGAGATAGATCGAGACGCCTCATAGGTCTTTCACAAAGCACATACCTTGATAAGATTTTGAAAAGGTTCAAAATGGATGAGTCCAAGAAAGGGTTCTTGCCTATGTTACAAGGTGTGAGATTGAGCTCGGCTCAGTCACCGACCACGGCAAAAGATAAAGAAGAGATGAGTGTCATCCCCTATGCTTCAGCCATAGGATCTATTATGTATGCCATGTTGTGTACCAGACCTGATGTAAACCTTGCCGTGAGTTTGGTAGCAAGATACCAGAGTAATCCCGGCAAGGAACACTGGACAGCGGTCAAGAATATCCTGAAGTACCTGAAAAGGACAAAGGACATGTTTCTTGTTTATGGAGGAGACAAAGAGCTCGTCGTAAAGGGTTACGTCGACGCTAGCTTCGACTCAGATCCGGATGACTCTAAGTCACAAACCGGATACGTGTATATGTTGAATGGTGGAGCAGTAAGCTGGTGCAGCTGCAAGCAGAGCGTCGTGGCGGGATCTACATGTGAAGCGGAGTACATGGCAGCCTAGGAGGCAGCGCATGAAGCTATTTGGGTGAAGGAGTTCATCACCGACCTAGGAGTCATACCCAATGCGTCGGGGCCGATCAAACTTTTCTGTGACAATACTGGAGCTATTGCCCTTGCGAAGGAGCCCAGATTTCACAAGAAGACCAGGCATATCAAGCGTCATTTCAACTCCATCCGTGAAAATGTTCAAGATGGAGACATAGAAATTTGCAAAGTACATACGGATCTGAATGTCGCAGATCCGTTGACTAAACCTCTCTCGCGAGCGAAACATGATCAACACCAGAACTCTATGGGTGTTCGATTCATCACAATGTAACTAGATTATTGACTCTAGTGCAAGTGGGAGACTGTTGGAAATATGCCCTAGAGGCAATAATAAAAGTATTATTATTATATTTCTTTGTTCATGATAATAGTCTTTTATTCATGCTATAACTGTATTATCCGGAAATCGTAATACACGTGTGAATACATAGACCACAATATGTCCCTAGTGAGCCTCTAGTTGACTAGCTCGTTGTGATCAACAGATAGTCATGGTTTCCTGGCTATGGACATTGGATGTCGTTGATAACGGGATCACATCATTAGGAGAATGATGTGATGGACAAGACCCAATCCTAAGCATAGCACAAAGGTCGGTTAGTTCATTTGCTAGAGCTTTTCCAATGTCAAGTATCTCTTCCTTCGACCATGAGATCGTGTAACTCCCGGATACCGTAGGAGTGCTTTGGGTGTATAAAACGTCACAACGTAACTGGGTGATTATAAAGGTGCACTACAGGTACCTCCGAAAGTGTCTGTTGGGTTGACACGGATCGAGACTGGGATTTGTCACTCCGTATGACGGAGAGGTATCTCTAGGCCCACTCGGTAATGCATCATCATAATGAGCTCAAGGTGACCAAGTGTTTGGTCACGGGATCATGCATTACGGTACGAGTAAAGTGACTTGCCGGTAACGAGACTGAACAAGGTATTGGGATACCGACGATTGGGTCTCGGGCAAGTAACGTACCGATTGACAAAGGGAATTGTATACGGGGTTTGATCGAATCCTCGACATCGTGGTTCATTCGATGACATCATCGAGGATCATGTGGGAGCCAACATGGGTATCCAGACCCCGCTGTTGGTTATTGACCGGAGAGTCTCGGTCATGTCTGCATGTCTCCCGAACCCGTAGGGTCTACACACTTAAGGTTCGGTGAAGCTAGGGTTATCAGGAAGACAAGTATGTGATTACCGAATGTTGTTCGGAGTCCCGGATGAGATCCCAGACGTCACGAGGAGTTCCGGAATGGTCTGTAGGTAAAGTTTTATATATGGGAAGTTGTTAAACGGGCACCGGAAAGTTTCGGGGTCATACCGGTATTGTACCGGGACCACCAGAGAGGTTCCGGGGGTCCACCGGGAGGGACCACCCCTCTCGGGGGGCCACTTGGGCTGCGTAGGGATAGCAGCCAGCCCCTAGTGGGCTTGGCGCGCCCCCCTTGGGCCCATTTGCCTAGGGTTGGGGGGAAACCCTAAAGGCGGCGCACCCCCCTTGCTTGGGGGGCAAGCCCCCCACCCCTTGGCCGCCGCCCCCCTCTAGGGTTTCCCTAGAGGGCCGGCCCCCCTTGCACCTTCTCCTATATATGGAGGGGTGAGGGGAGGGCTGCTAGACACCACAATTGAAGGCGCAGCCCCTGCCCTCCCCAACACCTCTCCTCCTCCGTACGTGCTCGGCGAAGCTCTGTCAGAATACTGCTGCACCAACTGCACCACGCCGTCGTGCTGCCCTTGGAGCTGCCTTCCTCAACCTCTCCTTCCTCCTTGCTGGATCAAGACGGAGGAGATGTCAACCGTCCCGTACGTGTGTTGAACGCGGAGGTGCTGTTCGTTCAGCACTTGGTCATCGGTGATCCGAATCACGACGAGTACGACTCCATCATCACCATCCCCTTGAACGCTTCCGCACTCGATCTACAAGTGGTATGTAGATGCAAACTCTTCCCCTTGACTCATTGCTTAGATGAACTCATAGATGGATCTTGGTGAAACCGTAGGAAAAATTTTAATTTTCTGCAACGTTCCCCAACAAAGTTTACTTCGGGGAAGACCGTGCGTCTGAAGAACGTTCATCATGTGCCGTCCATCAATAAAAATCTCGTTAGCGGTTCCCGTTTATGTCGAGATGGTTTTTAGTTCGTTTTTGAATCCAATAAATTTGTAATTTCTAAGTGTGGACAATTTGTTGGAAAAGGCTATGAGTGCGGAGGCTTGTTTCGCCTATCTTTGTCAGATATTTGCACTAAAGTTATTAATAATGTTTGCCACAATAATGAGTCTGATATTTGGCATTCACGACTTTGTCATATTAACTTTGGTTGCATGACGCGGCTAGCCAATGAGAATTTAATTCCGAAAATATCTACTTTCAAAGGCTCCAAGTGCCAAGTATGTGTGCAAGCTAAGCAACCTCGCAAGTCCCATAAGACTGCAGAGGCAAGAGACTTGGCGCCACTAGAGCTTATACATTCTGATCTTTGTGAGATGAATGGTGTGTTGACAAAAGGTGGAAAGAGATACTTCATGACATTGATTGATGACTCCACTAGATATTGTTATGTGTATCTTCTGAAATCAAAAGATGAGGCTTTAACTGTCACACCCTAGCTAGTCATGCATTAGAGTGTTGCATCATGTTTATTTTTGCATCAGAAACCTGAAAAGGGGATGACAGAACCCCCAGCCCCCTCTGAAACCAACTAGGGTTTACTAAAAACTTTTTCAATGAACCTGAAATGCCCTTCTAAAATGCCCATCATTTTTGTCTTGGATCAGAACCTCTGCCAAAAGTGATGCACATTTTCCTAGGCCATCTTAGGGTTTGTGAATTAAATCATAAATATTTGAATTTGGGCATTTAGAATTATATAAAATATTTAAATGCTCAAATATCTCCAAACTAAAATGTTTCATGTTGGAAATAATCCAACTATGGACCAGGAGTAGTTTGGTGATTTTAGGAGTTGCCTAAGTATTTTTATTAATTCAACAAAGTTGCAGAAGTATTAAAAAACAGAAAACAGAGAAAAATAGAAAAGCTTACCTGGCACCAGCACCCGGCCCACCTGTCGGCCCAGCCCAGCACCGCTCCAGCGAGCTGCTTGCCGGCCAGGCAGGCAGGCAGTTGCCCGACGGCGACCGCAGCGCGCGCCACGCACCTGCTCGCCGCCTCGCCGCTCCCCTCGCCCGGTGACGTCGAGGATCGCCCTCCCTCTCTCCCCCGAACCCCCCAGACACCCCCTCTCCTCTCCAGCTCCTCCCCCTCGCGCTCCCCCGCCATGACCGACGCCACCACCGCCGTGCCTACGTCGTAGCTGTGCTCCCTGCCGCCCGTGCGTCCTCTCGTCGTGTCCAGGAGCTCCGCCGCTGTCCACTTCATCGAGCAAGCCGAGCCCCGAGCGCTCGCAACGCCCGAGTCCACCGCACCGACCTCGCCCGAGTCCGCCGTCGCCGGAGATCCTCTTCAACACCGTCGTCGCTCCGGTCCATCCCCGGCCGCACCAAGGGCTTCGTCGCACTCACTGTGAGCTTAGCCATCTTCCCCTCCCTTCCGTTCTTGCTCCCGAGCCGTGTAGCGACCTCTCGGAGCTCAACCGCACCCACCGCCGTGGAGCTCGTCGCCGACGTGCTCCCGGTCATCCTCCGGCCACTCCACGGTGTCCATCATGCTCACCGCGTCACGTAGCACCTAACTAGCTACTCCCCGCACCTCACCGACCCCTCTTGCGTCAAGTTCGACTTTGGCCGAACTCCGGTGGCCGCCAAAGTCGTCGCCGGCGCCAACTCCGGCCACCCCGACCCCAACGGACTCCACCAAGAGCTGCGGCTCGACCTCAGCTCCTCTCCGGTGGTCTCCGCGACCCATTTGGTGGCCGAAACGGCCAAAACCACTTCCGCCGCCGCGTCGGGCTCGCCGGCGGCTAAACGCCGGTGCAGCCGACCCGGGTTTGACCACGGGTGGGCCCTGGTTGACTCCCCTGAGTCAATAACAGGTGGGGCCCAGCCCTGTTAACTAATTAGGATTAGTTTAAATTAATTTTAGTTTAATTAATCACACTAACACGCGGGACCCACTGTCAGGTTTGACCCGGACGTGTCCCGTTGACCTGCTGATGTCACACTGACGTCAGGATGACGCAATAATTGATTTTCTGGATTTAATCTAATATAGGAAATTCCAGAATATAGTTTAAACTTTAAAAATTCATAACTTTTATTCTGTAACTCCAAATCAGACAAATTATATATGAAAAATGATCAGAAAAATCCAATCTATCCATCAGTACTATTTTCATGCATGATTAAACAAGTTAACCTGATGTTTAATGCAGAACAAGGAAAAACACTTTAAAGGGCCATGTTTGGGTCTAAAATTTGAATCTTTGATTCAAATTGGTTCAAACCCTTCTGGTCCTAGTTGCATTAGCCCAACTCACTCATATTGCCATGTTTCATGCATGCATCATATTGTTGCACATTGTTTGGTGATGGTTGTGTATCGGTGTTCTTTGCGGCAGGTTCTGCCTCTGAGGAGTACCGTGATTACCCTAACGAAGAACCATATCAGTGCATCGAATCATCAGGCAAGCAACCAACCATTTGATCATATCGATACAATCCCATGTTCTCGCTCCTGCTCTCTTTTATTGCATTAAGACAACGCGTTTCAAACTGCTGTGTGCTACGGTAGTTGAACCCATTTCCTCTGCATGACCTGTCATTGCCACAATAACTAGATGAAACCCACTAGCATGTGTAGGAGTTGATTGAGCCATATGTATGTGTTGTTCCTACCTTGCTATGCCTGCTATGCTTAGAGTCGTGTTAGGTCTGGTTCATCTGGGTGATGGGCTAGAGTGAAATGATTATGTCGGTAATGAGAATGGTGTGGTAAACACGATTTGGTAAAGGTATCGATGAGAGGCCATGTAGGAGTACATGGTGGGTTGTTTCATTGAAACCGACCTTAAGCACTGAGATCTGTATGTGTGATTTAAGATACAGCTACTACCATGCATTGGGCCCTGAAATATGACCCCGCTCGACTTCTTATCCAGCCTAGCTCTCTGTCCAGGAGTTGCAAGTAGTTTCTGGTGTTGTAGCCTACTGGAGGCCGTGGACAGCGCTGACCGTAGGGGTGGGCTGTGATGCGGTAGGTACGTGGCATGGTGTACCGAATACCATTAGGTATCTCGGGAACCCTGTTCACATCGTCCGAGGCCGTATGGGAAACCTCGGCCGGACTCCCTGCGGATGGAACCTGGATAGGCGATAAACCTGGACTAGAGACTTAGGTGTTTAGGTAGGTCGTGGTCTACACCCACGTCGGCTTTCGCTTGAAGTCTGCCGAGCACATGTCGTGTGCAGACGCTAAGTGGTGGAAACATGTATGAAGAAGTACACCCCTGCAGGGTTATCATGATCTATCCGAATAGCCGCGTCCGCGGTAAAGGACTACTTGGTTGCCTATACAGTTCATAGACAAGTAAATGGAAACTACTAAAAGCCTCAAGATAAGTGTGAGTGCCGAGGATGGCTCTTCCGTAGGAAGACGGAGGTGGATCCTCGGTAGTGTATTGAAGTGGTGAGTAGTGGACTCGTGTACACAAAACCATTTCAAGTTGGAGTCTTGTAGGTTAGCCTAGCCAAGAGTCAAAGCTGGCTTGCTGCAACAACTCCACCAACCCTTCTTGATAATATGCATGTATGTAGGATCTGATGTAAGTCTTGTTGAGTACCTTTGTACTCATGTTGCTATAATTTACATTTTTACAGAAGACGCTGCAACCCCTTCTGATGGGTTTTACGTAGACGTTGACATCAATGAGTAGGCTAAGGCCCAGGTGGTGATCCTGAGCTTGTGAAGGACCACGTAGTATAGCTAGGCTTTCCAAGCCTCTTTTATTTTACTAGTTGTCTGCACTCAGACAAGTTACTTCCGCTGCTGGTTTGTATGACTGTATGACTTGAATGCTGGGTCGTGTGACCCGTACCTGTGTGTATGATTATGTATGGCTCCCTGAGCCTTAAATAAAGTACTTATGTCGTAGAGTCATGTTGTGATGCCATGTTGTATTTGCACATATCGAGCATACTGTGTGTATGTTATTGAAATGCTTGGTATGTGTGGGATCTGACTATCTATTTGTTTATCTTTAGTAGCCTCTCTTACCGGGAAATGTCTCCTAGTGTTACCACTGAGCCATGGTAGCTTGCTACTGCTCTGGAACACTTAGGCTGGCCGGCATGTGTCCTTCTTCGTTCCTGTGTCTGTCCCTTCGGGGAAATGTCACGCATTGAGTACCGGAGTCCTGTTAGCCCGCTACAGCCCGGTCTACCGGAGTCCTGCTAGCCCAGTGCTACAGCCCGGACCCACTTGCTGATGACCGACACGTTCGAAGCTGGGTCATGGATGCCTGTCCCTGTAAGCCTGTGCCACTTTGGATTTACGATTAGTCATGTCAGCCCGGGCTCCTTATCATATGGATGCTAGCGACACTATCATATACGTGAGCCAAAAGGCGCAAACGGTCCCGGGCAAAGGTAAGGCGACACCCGTGGGAATACCGTGCGTGAGGCCGCAAAGTGATATGAGGTGTTACAAGCTAGATCGATGTGACATCGAGTCGGGGTCCTGACAGCGTTGGCATCAGAGCCGGGCTGCCTGTAGGTTCTCCAAGCCAAACTGGTCGATGTTGAGTCTAGAAATTCTTTAGTTATATGTAGGGGAATTGGTTGTGGGTTGGAACGTAAGGCTCTTTTTACTCCTTTATCTTATGACATTCTGATCTGAGTCAGTCTATTCTTCCACCGGGGGTTAAGGAATTAGGATCTATTCTCTCTATCAGGATCACGTGTTACTAATCAGTAGTACCTTATAGGTTTGATGGATACAAGCCTAGCACAGTTCTACTACCACATCATGTTGCTAGGATGGACTCAGAACTTGATATGATGATGTTGAGTGTGTATGAAATCCTTTGTCAAATGTCTCAAAATCCTTCTTGAGCATTTACAGCTGTTATGCTGCCGAAATTTTGCTAGAAATTTTAATGCCTTTGCATTATGGTTGTGCTTTCAGATGGCCACTCGCGACCTCAATCAAGTGGTTCGCGTGACTCGATGCCTAGATGTACCCGGCCATACCGCCATGTTGGTCAGGGTAATGACTGAGGCTGGATACCGTTGGAATCCTGAGTACACGGTCGAAGAGCAATTTCGGGACTTTAATCAAAGCCAGTATCTCTGCACTGTCAGGATATTTCCATCTTATCCTGGATCCACCGAGCCCCTTCACTGCTCCTATGGACTCGGGGTTACTATTGAGATGGCTGTGCAGGACGCCGCCTACTCTATGATGACCATCATGCGAGTCAGGTCTGGCCTATTTCGGGACTCTGATTTCCGGTATATGCCAGGATCACTTCCGGGAGCACAAGGGTATCTCCAGGCTATTTATGCTGACCCCACTCAGGAGGATTCACGGACTCGCACCACTTCTGAGATGCTCGAGGATAAGGACCGTGAAAATCGGGCCTTGAGGCTAGAGCTTTTCAATACCCGTGCTGACCATTGGGCCACGTTGACTCGGTTTGCACCAGCGGTGCAAGCTGGATATTCGGATATGCGCGATCTCTATCCTGTGAGATCTGCTCTGCCAGACGTGATGGGTTGGCGTGATGTAGGAGGCATCACCCCACCTCGCGGTCCCCGCAGGCCACCGTCTGTTGGTCCAAGACCCCATCCTAGCCCCTATGGTCCACAAGCTCCGCGAGATCGTCTGTTCCCGGATGATCATGTTGAGCTTCTAGGCTATGGAGGTAATTTCTACGAGGACTACTATGGATCGGTCTGAGTTAGTGGTGGTATCACTAGTTTGTACTAGTTGTGTCGTCTATCGTCCTGCGTGACTCGTGGGATATGACCTAGTTTGTACCGTTTCCGGAGATGTAGAAAAATAATGTATAGGAGCTTGGGATGCCTCCGATGAGATGTAATCCTCTTTTCACCGCAAGAGTACCTTGTTTGGTTTTGTACTAAACCTTGTATGGTGTGTATAACGATGGAATAAAGAAGCAGTTTCTGTATCTACCATGTCATACGGATGATCATCTTGCATTCCGAGTTATTCCTTACATTCTGTATCCTATGTCGGAATCTTGTCATTCTGACTAAATCATTGTCTTGTTTACCTAGGATGGTCAACACGCGCACTAACCCTGCTCCTCAAGAGCAGGCCGAAGGCAGTGAAGTCAGGAATGCAAATCTGCCTCATCCTCCTTCCCTAGCCGAGGTTATGATGGAAGCTGAGAGAAATAAACGGGAGACCAACCGTTTGTTGGAGCGTATTGAACAGAACACAGCACACCATCAGAGGACTAACGTGGTGTCGCTCAGTGATTTCATTAAGTTACATCCACCCACGTTCCACCACTCCGTCGAGCCTCTCGACGCTGATGACTGGCTTCGCAGTATTTCTCACAAACTGCGTTCCGCGCTAGTAGCTGAGGCTGACAAGGTCACCTTTGCTGCATATCATCTTGAAGGCCCCGCCAGTCTATGGTGGGAGAATTATGGAGCTATGCGCCCAGCGGGCCATGTCACTACTTGGGCTGAATTCAGCGAGGCTTTCCGTGAACATCACATTCCGGAGGGTCTCATGGACCGTAAACGTGAGGAATTTTGCAATTTCACCCAAGGCCGACTCTCTGTGGATGCTTACAGCAGGGAGTTTGGTAACCTCGCACGATATGCCACTGAGGAAGTTTCTACCGATGCCAAGAAGCAAGCAAGGTTCCGTAAGGGGCTTAGTCCTGAGCTTCACCGCGACCTCCATCTGCATGAGTGCACATCCTTTCAGAAACTTGTTAACAAGGCCATCAGTGCTGAGACTGGTCAGACTGATTATGACGCAACACGCAAGCATGGCCTTGACGTGGGTTCCTCATCCGGTGCTGGTCCTCAGAAGCGCCGCGTGTGGGTGCCCAACACTGCCCTGCCACCCAGGTTCACACCGAGGCCATCCTTCCAGGCGCCACACCCCGTTCAACAGTCTGCACCAGCCAAGCCCTATGGTGGTCCAACCAACAATGTTCCTCCACGTACCAGTTCCGTAACTTGTTTCAAGTGTGGGGAATCTGGCCACTATATGCGTGAGTGTCCCCAGACCAACCCCAACCAATCTGCTAAAGCTGTTGGCCGTGGCAAGCCGACAGGGAAAGTGTTCCACGCCAAGCCGGCCACTGCTGCACGTGGCCATGTCAACTGAATCTCTGCCGAGGAAGCTCAAGAGGATCCCAACGTCGTTCTTGGTATGCTTCTTGTTAATTGCCACCCGGCATCTGCTCTTTTCGATACAGGAGCCTCTCATTCTTTTATATCTGAAAATTATGCTCGTTTGCATAACATCACATTCTGTGACATGCCAACCTCTATGGTAATTCAAACTCCGGGATCCAAATGGCAAACTTCTAGAGTAAGCCATGGAAATGAAATCCAAGTCGACAGACTTGTTTTCCTCGCATCTTTGATAGCCCTCAAATCTTCAGATATTAATATCATTCTGGGTATGGACTGGATGTCAGTTCATCATGCCCAAATTGATTGCTTCTCTAGGACTGTTCAACTTACCCATCCTTCGGGGAAGATAGTCAATGTCTTGACCCGAATAGCCAAGCGACAGTTATATTCTCTTAACGCCAGCCCTTTGCCAGACCTTGAGGACGTCCCGGTAGTCCGTGACTTTCCGGATGTCTTCCTAGAGGAATTGCCAGGTGTTCCACCCGACAGGGATGTTGAGTTCGTAATAGACCTCATTCCAGGAACTGTCCCAATTGCTAGAAGACCTTATAAGATGGCACCACTAGAACTAGCCGAGCTTAAGAAACAACTCGATGAGTCCTTGAAAAAGGGTTTCATCCGACCTAGTTCATCTCCGTGGGCTTGCCCCGTCCTCTTCGTCAAGAAGAAGGATGGTACGGACCGGATGGTTGTAGATTATCGACCTGTCAATTTGGTCACAATCAAGAACAAATATCCGCTCCCCAGGATCAACGACCTGTATGATCAGCTCGCTGGATCCTCAGTCTTCTCCAAAATGGATTTGAGGTTGGGCTACCATCAAATCAAAATCAGGAACGGGGACATTCCTAAAACGGCCTTTGTTACTCGTTATGGCCAATACGAGTACACCGTCATGTCCTTCGGTTTAACCAACGCTCCAGCCACCTTTTCTCGGTTAATGAACTCAATCTTCATGGAGTATTTGGATAAATTCGTCGTGGTTTACCTTGATGATATACTCATCTACTCCAAGAACGAGGAAGAACATGCCGAACATCTAAGGCTAGTGTTGAAGAAACTTCGAGAGCATCGTCTTTATGCCAAATTCTCTAAATGTGAATTTTGGTTGTTAGAAGTGACCTATCTGGGTCATGTAATATCTGGTAAAGGTATTGCTGTTAACCCTGAGCGAGTTCAAGCCGTCCTTAATTGGACTCCACCTGAATCGGTCAAGCAAGTTCGGAGTTTTCTGGGCTTAGCGAGCTATTGCCGTCGCTTTGTCGAAAATTTCTCCAAAGTTGCTAAACCCCTAACCGAACTCCTCAAGAAAGATAAAAAGTTCGAGTGGACTCCACAATGTGAGCACAGCTTTCAGGAACTGAAAAGACGCCTGACTTCTGCTCCCGTTCTGGTACCGCCAGACTTCTCTAAGGACTTTGTTATCTACTGCGACGCCTCGCGACAAGGACTAGGCTGTATTCTCATGCAAGATCGACATGTAATTGCTTACGTCTCACGGCAATTGCACCCACATGAGGAGAATTATCCTACTCATGATCTAGAGCTTGCAGCTGTAGTCTATGCACTTAAAACCTAGCGACATTACCTCCTCGGTAATCGTTGCAAAATATTCACTGATCACCAAAGTCTGAAGTACATCTTCACCCAACCGGATTTGAATCTCAGGCAAAGACGTTGGGTCGAGTTGATCACAGATTTCGACTTAGGAATAACTTACACCCCAAGGAAAGCCAACGTCATGGCTGATGCGCTAAGTCGTAAATCTTATTGTAACAACCTGATGTTACAACAAAGTCAACCGCTTCTCCATGAGGAATTTCGGAAGCTTAACCTTCACATTGTTCCTCAAGGATTTCTTTCCACCTTGGTGGCGAAACCTACTCTTACGGATCAAATCATCGCTGCCCAGAAGCGAGATAAGGGAATAGCTAAGATCAAGGAGAACATTGCTAGCGGAGGTGCTAGTTGTTTCTCCACAAATGATCATGGTGTTGTGTACTTTGAGAACCGTTTAGTGGTTCCCAAGAACCAGCATCTACGGCAGTTGATCCTTAAGGAGGCTCATGAATCTCCTCTCACCATTCATCCCGGTAGTACCAAGATGTATCAGGACCTACACCAGAGGTTCTGGTGGACTAGGATGAAGAGAGAAATTGCTCAGTATATTGCTAATTGCGACGTCTGTCGTCGTGTAAAAGCAGAGCATCAACAGCCTGCTGGCACCCTTCAACCCCTAGCTATTCCTGAATGGAAATGGGATAGAATTGGTATGGATTTCATTACCGGTTTTCCCAGGACCAAGAGAGGGAATAATGCTATCCTTGTCGTTGTCGATCGTCTTTCCAAAGTGGCCCATTTCTTACCTGTTCGTGAGAGTATAACCGCTAGTCAGCTAGCAGACTTGTACATCTCCCGAATAGTGTCTCTCCATGGTGTTCCTTTGGAAATTAACTCAGATTGAGGAAGTCTTTTCACCTCTCGATTTTGGGAAAGTTTCCAAAACGCTATGGGAACCCGCCTTTCCTTTAGCACCGCTTTTCACCCTCAATCAAGTGGTCAAGTAGAACGCGTCAACCAGATTCTAGAAGACATGCTTCGAGCCTCTGTTATCTCTTTCGGAATGGAGTGGGAGAAATGCCTTCCATTTGCTGAATTTGCTTACAACAACAGCTATCAATCTAGCTTGGGTAAAGCCCCTTTTGAAGTTCTCTATGGACGACGGTGTCGAACACCCCTTAACTGGTCAGAGGCCGGGGAAAGACAATTCTTTGGCCCGGATATGATTCAGGAAGCAGAAGAGCAAGTTCGCATCGTTCGTGAAAAGTTGAAAACAGCCCAATCCCGTCAGAAGAGTCAATATGACCGAAAACATAAGGCTATGACTTTCGAGATTGACGAGAAGGCTGACCTTCGGTTTACCCCTCTGAAGGGAACCAATCGTTTAGGTATCAAAGGCAAATTGGCTCCTCGTTACATTGGACCTTTTCGCATTCTCGCCAAACGAGGAGAAGTTGCCTACCAGTTGGAACTACCTCCGCATCTCTCGAGAGTCCACGATGTCTTCCACGTTTCTCAACTCAGGCGTTGCTTCTCGGATCCTATCCGTGGAGTGGACCACGAAACGCTTGATCTCCAAGATAATCTCACATATCGAGAGTACCCCATTCGTATCCTCGGTCAGGCCGAGCGTACCACTCGACGTCATAATATCAAGTTTCTCAAAGTTCAAGGGTCGCACCATTCTGAGGATGAAGCAACTTGGGAAAGGGAGGATCGTCTTCGACTCGAGTATCCCGCCCTCTTTCCGGAGGAACCTAAATCTCGGGACGAGATTCTTTGAGTGGGGGTGAGTTGTCACACCCTAGCTAGTCATGCATTAGAGTGTTGCATCATGTTTATTTTTGCATCAGAAACCTGAAATGGGGATGACAGAACCCCCAGCCCCCTCTGAAACCAACTAGGGTTTACTAAAACCTTTTTCAAGGAACCTGAAATGCCCTTCTAAAATGCCCATCATTTTTGTCTTGGATCAGAACCTCTGCCAAAAGTGATGCACATTTTCCTAGGCCATCTTAGGGTTTGTGAATTAAATCATAAATATTTGAATTTGGGAATTTAGAATTATATAAAATATTTAAATGCTCAAATATCTCCAAACTAAAATGTTTCATGTTGGAAATAATCCAACTATGGACCAGGAGTAGTTTGGTGATTTTAGGAGTTGCCTAAGTATTTTTATTAATTCAACAAAGTTGCAGAAGTATTAAAAAACAGAAAACAGAGAAAAATAGAAAAGCTTACCTGGCGCCAGCACCCGGCCCACCTGCCGGCCCAGCCCAGCGCCGCTCCAGCGAGATGCTTGCCGGCCAGGCAGGCAGGCAGGTGCCCGACGGCAACCGCAGCGCGCGCCACGCACCTGCTCGCCGCCTCGCCGCTCCCCTCGCCCGGTGACGTCGAGGATCGCCCTCCCTCTCTCCCCCGAACCCCCCAGACACCCCCTCTCCTCTCCAGCTCCTCCCCCTCGCGCTCCCCCGCCATGACCGACGCCACCACCGCCGTGCCTACGTCGTAGCCGTGCTCCCCGCCGCCCGTGCGTCCTCTCGTCGTGTCCAGGAGCTCCGCCGCTGTCCACTTCATCGAGAAAGCCGAGCCCCGAGCGCTCGCAACGCCCGAGTCCACCGCACCGACCTCGCCCGAGTCCGCCGTCGCCGGAGATCCACTTCAAGGGCTTCGTCGCACTCACTGTGAGCTTAGCCATCTTCCCCTCCCTTCCGTTCTTGCTCCCGAGCCGTGTAGCGACCTCCCGGAGCTCAACCGCACCCACCGCCATGGAGCTCGTCGCCGACATGCTCCCGGTCATCCTCCGGCCACTCCACGGTGTCCATCATGCTCACCGCGTCACGTAGCACCTAACTAGCTACTCCCCGCACCTCACCGACCCCTCTTGCGTCAAGTTCGACTTTGGCCGAACTCCGATGGCCGCCAAAGTCGTCGCCGGCGCCAACTCCGGCCACCCCGACCCCAACGGACTCCACCAAGAGCTGCGGCTCGACCTCAGCTCCTCTCCGGTGGTCTCCGCGACCCATTTGGTGGCCGAAACGGCCAAAACCACTTCCGCCGCCGCGTCGGGCTCGCCGGCGGTTAAACGCCGGTGCAGCCGACCCGGGTTTGTCCACGGGTGGGCCCTGGTTGACTCCCCTGAGTCAATGACAGGTGGGGCCCAGCCCTGTTAACTAATTAGGATTAGTTTAAATTAATTTTAGTTTAATTAATCACACTGACACGCGGGACCCACTGTCAGGTTTGACCCAGACGTGTCCTGTTGACCTGCTGATGTCACACTGACGTCAGGATGACGCAATAATTGATTTTCTGGATTTAATCTAATATAGGAAATTCCAGAATATAGTTTAAACTTTAAAAAATTCATAACTTTTATTCTGTAACTCCAAATCAGACAAATTATATATGAAAAATGATCAGAAAAATCCAATCTATCCATCAGTACTATTTTCATGCATGATTAAACAAGTTAATCTGATGTTTAATGCAGAACAAGAAAAAACACTTTAAAGGGCCATGTTTGGGTCTAAAATTTGAATCTTTGATTCAAATTGGTTCAAACCCTTCTGGTCCTAGTTGCGTTAGCCCAACTCACTCATATTGCCATGTTTCATGCATGCATCATATTGTTGCACATTGTTTGGTGATGGTTGTGTATCGGTGTTCTTTGCGGCAGGTTCTGCCTTTGAGGAGTACCGTGATTACCCTAACGAAGAACCGTATCAGTGCATCGAATCATCAGGCAAGCAACCAACCATTTGATCATATCGATACAATCCCATGTTCTCGCTCCTGCTCTCTATTATTGCATTAAGACAACGCGTTTCAAACTGCTGTGTGCTACGGTAGTTGAACCCATTTCCTCTGCATGACCTGTCATTGCCACAGTAACTAGATGAAACCCACTAGCATGTGTAGGAGTTGATTGAGCCATATGTATGTGTTGTTCCTACCTTGCTATGCCTGCTATGCTTAGAGTCGTGTTAGGTCTGGTTCATCTGGGTGATGGGCTAGAGTGAAATGATTATGTCGGTAATGAGAATGGTGTGGTAAACACGATTTGGTAAAGGTATCGATGAGAGGCCATGTAGTAGTACATGGTGGGTTGTTTCATTGAAACCGACCTTAAGCACTGAGATCTGTATGTGTGATTTAAGATACAGCTACTACCATGCATTGGGCCCTGAAATATGACCCCGCTCGACTTCTTATCCACCCTAGCTCTCTGTCCAGGAGTTGCAAGTAGTTTCTGGTGTTGTAGCCTACTGGAGGCCGTGGACAGCGCTGACCGTAGGGGTGGGCTGTGATGCGGTAGGTATGTGGCACGGTGTACCGAATACCGTTAGGTATCTCGGGAACCCTGTTCACGTTGTCCGGGGCCGTATGGGAAACCTCGGCCGGACTCCCTGCGGATGGAACCTGGATAGGCGATAAACCTGGACTAGAGACTTAGGTGTTTAGGTAGGTCGTGGTCTACACCCACGTCGGCTTTCGCTTGAAGTCTGCCGAGCACATGTCGTGTGCAGACGCTAAGTGGTGGAAACATGTATGAAGAAGGACACCCCTGCAGGGTTATCATGATCTATTCGAATAGCCGCGTCCGCGGTAAAGGACTACTTGGTTGCCTATACAGTTCACAGACAAGTAAATGGAAACTACTAAAAGCCTCAAGATAAGTGTGAGTGCCGAGGATGGATCTTCCGTAGGAAGACGGAGGTGGATCCTCGGTAGTGTATTGAAGTGGTGAGTAGTGGACTCGTGTACGCAAAACCATTTCAACTTGGAGTCTCGTAGGTTAGCCTAGCCAAGAGTCAAAGCTGGCTTGCAGCAACAACTCCACCAACCCTTCTTGATAATATGCATGTATGTAGGATCTGATGTAAGTCTTGCTGAGTACCTTTGTACTCATGTTGCTATAATTTACATTTTTACAGAAGACGCTGCAACCCCTTCTGATGGGTTTTACGTAGACGTTGACATCAATGAGTAGGCTAAGGCCCAGGTGGTGATCCTGAGCTTGTGAAGGACCACGTAGTATAGCTAGGCTTTCCAAGCCTCTTTTATTTTACTAGTTGTCTGCACTCAGACAAGTTACTTCCGCTGCTGGTTTGTATGACTGTATGACTTGAATGCTGGGTCGTGTGACCCGTACCTATGTGTATGATTATGTATGGCTCCCTGAGCCTTAAATAAAGTACTTATGTCGTAGAGTCATGTTGTGATGCCATGTTGTATTTGCACATATCGAGCATACTGTGTGTATGTTATTGAAATGCTTGGTATGTGTGGGATCTGACTATCTAGTTGTTTATCTTTAGTAGCCTCTCTTACCGGGAAATGTCTCCTAGTGTTACCACTCAGCCATGGTAGCTTGCTACTGCTCTGGAACACTTAGGCTGGCCGGCATGTGTCCTTCTTCGTTCCTGTGTCTGTCCCTTCGGGGAAATGTCACGCATTGAGTACCGGAGTCCTGTTAGCCCGCTACAGCCCGGTCTACCGGAGTCCTGCTAGCCCAGTGCTACAGCCCGGACCCACTTGCTGATGACCGAGACGTTCGAAGCTGGGTCATGGATGCCTGTCCCTGTAAGCCTGTGCCACTTTGGATTTACGATTAGTCATGTCAGCCCGGGCTCCTTATCATATGGATGCTAGCGACACTATCATATGAATGAGCCAAAAGGCGCAAACGGTCCCGGGCAAAGGTAAGGCGACACGCGTGGGAATACCGTGCGTGAGGCCGCAAAGTGATATGAGGTGTTACAAGCTAGATCGATGTGACATCGAGTCGGGGTCCTGACATTAACTTTCTTCAAAAACTATAAAGCTGAGGCAGAGAACCAACTTGATCGAAAAAATAAATGGCTTAGGTCTGATCGTGGTGGAGAGTATTTTTCCAATGAATTTGATTTGTTTTGTGCGGAACATAGTATAATCCATGAGAGGACGCCTCCCTACTCACCCTAGTCAAATGGGGGAGCCGAAAGAAAGAACTGAACTATAACTGATATGGTTAACACCATGTTAGACACTTCGGGTCTATCCAAGGAATGGTGGGGGGAGGTGCTAATGACTGCGTGTCATGTCCTAAACCGAGTTCCCACAAAGCATAAGACCATGACTCCATTTGAGGAATGGGAAAGGAAAAGGTTGAAACTCTCTTACCTACGTACTTGGGGTTGTTTGGCGAAAGTCAATATACCAATTCCCAAGAAGCGCAAGCTTGGACCAAAAACCGTGGATTGTGTTCTTCTGGGCTATGCTTTTCATAGCATCGGCTATAATTTTTGATAATAAAATCTGAGGTATCCGACATGCATGTTGGTACGATTATGGAGTCGAATGATGCAACTTTCTTTGAGGACATATTTCCTATGAAGGAGATGTCGAGGTCATCAAATCAGGAGATACCTACTCCATCTAGTGAGGAATTTGCTGTAATTCCTGAACCCACCATTGCGATGGAACACGTTGAGAATCCTGTTGAGGGTGACAATGGAACTCCTGTGAGGAGTAAGAGACAGAGGACTGCAAAGTCATTTGGTGATGATTTCATTGTGTACCTCGTGGATGACACACCCAGGACTATTTCACAAGCCTATGCATCTCCTGATGCTGACTACTAGAAGGAAGCTGTACGTAGCGAGATGGATTCCATCTTAGCTAACGGTATCTGGGAGATCACTGACCGTCCTTATGGGTGCAAACCTATAGGATGTAAGTGGGTGTTCAAGAAGAAGCTTAGACCTGATGGTACGATTGAAAAGTACAAGGCACGGCTTGTGGCCAAGGGTTATACCCAAAAAGAAGGTGAAGACTTCTTTGATACTTACTCACCTGTGGCTAGACTGACCACAGTTCGGGTGCTACTATCACTGGTTGCTTCACATGGTCTTCTCGTACATCAAATGGACGTTAAGACAGCTTTCCTCAATGGAGAGTTGAAGGAGGAAATTTACATGGATCAGCCAGATGGTTTTGTAGTACTTGGTCAGGAAGGAAAGGTGTGCAAGTTATTAAAGTCTTTATATGGCCTTAAACAAGCTCCTAAAGAGTGGCATGAGAAGTTCGAAAGAACATTAACTGCTGCCGACTTTGTAGTAAACGATGGTAACAAGTGTGTGTACTATCGCTATGGTGGGGGCGAAGGAGTTATTCTTTGTCTGTATGTCGACGACATATTAATCTTTGGAACCAAACTTAATTTAATCAAGGAGGTTAAGGATTTTTTATCTCGCTGTTTTGAGATGAAGGATCTAGGAGTAGCTGATGTTATCTTAAACATCAAGATGTTGAGAGATGAGAATGGTGGGATCACACTACTTTAGTCTCACTATGTGGAAAAGGTCTTGAGTCGTTTTGGGTATAGCGACTGCACGCCTTCTCCAACTCCATGTGATGCTAGTGTGTTGCTTCGAAAGAATTGACGGATTGCTAGAGATCAACTGAGGTATTCTCATATTATTGGCTCGCTTATGTATTTGGCGAGTGCCACGAGACCTGATATCTCTTTTGCTGTGAGCAAGCTGAGTCGGTTTGTGTGAAAACCGGGAGATGATCATTGGCATGCGCTTGAGAGAGTTATGTGCTATTTGAAAGGCACCGCGAGCTATGGGATTCACTACACCGGGTATCCAAGGGAACTGGAGGGTTATAGTGACTCAAACTGGATATCTGATGCTGATGAGATTAAGGCCACAAGTGGTTATGTTTTTACACTTGGTGGTGGCACTGTTTCTTGGAACTCTTGCAAGTAGACCATCTTAACGAGGTCAACTATGGAAGCAGAACTCACAGCATTAGACACTGCCACTGTTGAAGCAGAGTGGCTTTGTGAACTCTTGATGGACTTACCTATGGTTGAAAAGCCAATACCCCCTATCCCGATGAACTGTGATAATCAAACTGTGATTGTCAAGATAAACAGTTCGAAGGACAATATGAAGTCCTTAAGACATGTGAAGAGGAGACTAAAATCTGTCAGAAAATTAAGGAACTCCGGAGTTATTATGTTGGATTATATTCAAACGTTGAAAAACTTGGCAGATCCCTTCACAAAGTTTCTATCACGTAATGTGGAGGTAATGCATCAATGGAGATGGGTTTGAGACCCACCGCATGAGTTGTCCATAGTGGTAACCCACTCTATGTGATCGGAGATCCCGTGAAGTAGATGTGGGAGACAAGCTGTTGGTCAGCTGAGAGGAGAGTATCCCTATATTAACTATCCCACTCCGTGAAGAAGCAATACTCTCCTGATCTGCATGGCAGGTTGATACTTATCTTAATGTGTTCCAAGTGGCTTATTCGGGTAAGCAGAGATGTTGTCCTGCAGAACATCTTCTGAGGAACACACCTGTATGAATTTGACTGTTAACGTCGCAGTCTGTGAGAATTGGGTGTTCTCTAATAAATTCATGAAAAGGCCCTGGAGTACGACGTATACGCTCCACCCGCGGGGAAACCTTGCGGCAGCCCAGTATCGGTCAAGAATTTGTGTGAAACTAGTCTCGCAGAAAACTTGTAGTTCAAGGCACAGTCCACTATTCAAGTTGTGATCTAGTGTAGCATAAACCTCTAAGTGGAAGTTCAACTTCACAGTCTCCACTAAGCACCGGTATATAAACAATGTTTTGGAACTAAATGATGAGATGTGCCAATGAGACTTTGTGGGGGATTGTTCAAATTTTGCTAGTAGGCCTTTGGCCCAAAGCCCAACTAAAATTCTGAAATTCTCTTGGCCCATTCATGCACACATGTGAGTGGAGTGAGTGAGGCTAAAGTTTAGTCCCACCTCATAAGTTGAGAGAGAGCTGCACCTCTTTATAAGGTGAGATCTTCTACCACTTGTATGAGCATGAGAAGAGGAGACCTACACGCGCACTCCTCCTCCTCGCTCGCCTCGCCACGCCACGCCTCGTCAGGACGCGCCGCGGGATTGAGCCGAGCCGAGGATAGAGCTATGCACGTTGTCTATATTTTTGTTGCTCGGGAAAAATTAATGAGTCATTAATTAATAATTAACGAACGCATTAATTACTAAACAGTTTTCGATTCTTTTGGATCGTGACGACTCAGACGTGGGGTTTACTCCCACGACCTACCCGACCCGCACTATATAGTCAGGCAGACATCTACCCTAGCCGCCGCCGCTTCGTATGGTTTCTCACCACCGTTCCAGATCATTGCGCCGCCAAGCAAGTCTTCTCCATCCCTCCTTTCGGCGTGCACCGGGAGAAGGGACAGCAGGCGTCCGCAACCCCGCCTCTCGTGATCCTGTACGGGAAAGGGGCGTCAGGTTTTTGGGGAGCGCACTCGCGCGACTGCTGGCAGCGACAACTTCGCGAACAACGACTTCTTCCCTGACCTCGGCAACCTCATCCTCGACGACATGGGCGACAACGTCAACGCCGGCGGTGCTGCACCCGCTGCACCGTATGTTATTCTATCCTTCTTGTTCGAGATCGTGGTAGAATTCATGTTTCTAGTATGTGCCCTAGATGTGATCTGTTCATCTACTATGCTAGTTTGCATGATTAGTTTAATCTCTGCTATTGCTGTCATGATCTATTTCCTATTTATTCGGATTAAATCTCGTAGTAATTTGCTCATATTTCCAACACACTCTACATTGTGGAGCAACAAAATTACCGAGAAGCAACTCAACTAGCACCGGCGGACTGGCACCTGCGTTGTACAAGGCCTTAGGGTTTGCTATGTTCCCAATAACTTCAAGCTGCGGAAATAAACTTGCAATTTCAAAGCTCAGAAACATGGAGGCAATACATGATTTAGCATCTTGTTCAAAAATAGTTCTCACAAGGAGAAGCAACTTATGTCAACAGAAGATACCAAACATAAATAGGAAAACCTATTGTCTTCCTCGAAAAACTGAGACCATTGCAACTTTACTGCTCAACCACCAATATGTTTATTCTTCCGAGACACAAGGTAAGCTTCCGATGATAGTATGAACATAAAGTATACAAATAAGGCACACAACTTTAACAAATAAAAAAAGGAAAGCAGGGCTCTCCACTGCTACCCCCCCCATCTTCTTAACACATTTTACCTTTAAATATACAAAGGGTGATGTTGAAGAAAATTATCTAACACATACAGAAACTTATGGGAAACATCTCCAATCATGCATAGACACAAATCACATACGGAAAAGTTTCACGCATCAAACAATGATGGAGGAGGTGCCGGATAGGAATGATTGGACCAATGGATGGGGGCGGGCGGATGGAGACGGGATTGGATGGCGGTCGCTGCCGCCGCTCGACGGGGTGGTGGTTGTCGTCGAGCATCCTCTCGTCCATCTGCCGACCGGGATGGGGATGGTGACCAGTCTCCATGGTGGTCATCGCTATAGGTGGAGACCGGGAGTGCAGTGATGCAGAAGGGGGCAGAGCAATCACTACTGGAATCAGGGATTTTGCCGTCTGCCAGTTCTTTGTCGTCTTCTTGCAGACGGAAAAGAAGGTCTTTGCCATCAGCTACCAAACAACAGACAACAAAGAAATGGCAGACGTCAAAGAAGGTCTTTGCCATCTGTCATTTCTTTGTCATCTGCTAGCAGATGGCAAATAATCTTTGTCATCTGCCAGCGGACGGCAAAGAGGTGCTGGTGGGGTCCACTGGATGCCAGTACACTGCAATGGTCCATCCCCCTTCTTTGACGTCTGCTAGCAGACGACAAAGAGGGGGGCTATCTTTTTTTGCGGGTAAAAAACCGTTGCCCACCTCCGGCCCTACCTCTATCACACCACAACGCACGCCCCCAGATCACGACCAATCCCCACCCGTGTCCTCCACCAGATTCGCCGCTGCTCCCAAACCTTGCCACCGCTGCCCTCGTCGCCCCCAGACCTTACCATCGCCGGCGAGCAGCGGCCTTCGGCTCGATTAGACCACTGCTGGTGTAGCTCCCCACCACCGCAGCTCCTCTGCCGCCCACAAATCCCCTGGAATACAAGCCGCCGCCACCCCAACCATCCCATTGCCCACCGCCTCCCTCCAACCAAATCACTGCCGTCAGCACCCCCCATCGCGGCAGACCCTTTCCCCCTCCGCCACCCCAACAACCACCCCAATGCTGCCGACCACTGCCACGTCGCCCCACTCCAAAGTGACGTCGCCGAGCAGCTGATCGATGTGAAACACCAGCGTCATCGCTGAGCTACTCCACCAGTGGCTACCATCCTCCATGGAACGCCTTCCTTGCCACAAACCTACTCCTGCGCTTCCTCCCCGAGCAGGCCTCCCCGCAAGCTTCGCCGAGCACCAAGCCGCGGGTCCGCCTCCTTCACACGCGCCCGAAGCAGCAGACTGTCAACCCTCCTCTCCCGTGAGCAGCTCTGCCTCGTCAACATCCTTTCCCTCGACAACGCTGCCTCTTTGACAGGTAAGATTTCGTTGCCATTTCGTTGTCTTTTTTATTCTGAATGTGCAGCTACGCAATGTGTAGAAGTGTAACAATGTTGAAAAGTAGCAGCATTGAATTATTCTGGCAGTTAGTACAAATCATCATTTTTAATTGCTTTGATCTAATAACAGTGAAAACTATGAGCGAAACACATTTGAATGTTCTTTGCTTGTCTAAAAACGAACACTACTACTTTTAGTACCCCTTCAGATCAAAGGGCTGGGACCATTGGTGATTAATAACTACGTACCTTAATTAGAACTGTTGACACCTAACTAAGTTGCTTAGTTGAGCTTTGGAGTTCATTTTAGTTTGAGATGAAAGAAAACTAATTATTTTAAGTCTTTGTTTATTTAGTTGATACCACAAAGTAGTACATCCATTTTATGTGCTGGAGTATAGAGAGAAGGGGATTATTGTGTTCGGTCTAGTCTATGAAGAGAGATGGGGGTTATTGTCATTCACTTCAGTTAGGTTCAGTTAGGAATACCTAAAGATTTTAGTGCTAATAATGTTATTCCAGTACAGAACTAATTTGAGAGTGACCAAATTTGTGGTCATACACTCTGCATTCTCAACATCAAGGTACTCTAATTCTAGGACAACTAATTTGTGGCCATACACTAAGGTTCTAGAGTATAACATCAGTGTAGTTTCTCTACATACACAGGCAAGCTCCAATTCTAGGAGGACTAATTTGAACTTTGAATGAGTTTAACAAAACAAGGTGAGTATAACTTGTTGAGAAAAATAGTCGTACTAGTAAACTTTCAAGTTTACATCGCTGGTTAGCATTCTTTCTTAAACATGGATGCCTAGCTGTGTTCTAAAGAGTATAAGTCCATGCTTGGAATGGATGTTTCTTGATATGGAGGTGTATAATTTACACGTGTAACTTACTAGCCACTGTGCAAATTCCAGCCGGAAATGAAACGACGCGCTCAGGCGTGTATTTTTTTACAAGGATATTTAAAAGAGAAAAGATGATCCAAACAGGGCCTAAAATGCATTGCTACTGGGAGTAGTTTCGGTCAAATGCTACTCTGGTATTGCTTAGGAGTATTTGTAGCGTTCTAGAGCGACCAGTAGATAGCCTATTTCTTTCTATTGATATGGACAATATCTTATCTAGCCAAAGTTCCCTCCTTACAAAATCTCCTTGTAACTCAGACGACTAGAATAGTGTTGTTCACTGAATAGGATTCTGTTTAGCTTAAGCCAAGAGGAGAAACAAAGGGCTCTGCATATGAAAAGATACCAACATTATTGTTTCCATGAAATTGGTAATATATGTGGCATGTGTTTGTTTATCTTTTCTGCAAGAGCAACTTGTGTCCCGGACCTTCTAGTGGTACTGAGAACCGTAAAAAGAAACTGCCTTCTTGCATGATCACTTACTGAAAATAGGGACAATCATCTTTACTTCTGAGTACTTAGAAGTAGTTAAGTTATCTAAGTTATTATGGGTACTGTTACAATGTGCTTGTATTGAACCATCTATCCAAGTTTATTACTAACTCTATATGTGCTTCTCTGCACCTATGCTTGCATGTATATCTATTTGCTTTACGGACATGAGTCTTGTGTTTGTTTGCTTGTTATACTGTGATAATTGCAATGCTTATTTAGCGACATAATTTGCTCTTAATGTAGTGTTGCAGGATCTGGATATCTCTCAAAATTTAGTACTTCCTGGTGTTGATCTCAAGTGCTGGCTTGTCTTTTGTTTTTGTTTTGACTTTGTGAAACTTGCTAACTATGGATGAAACTATGTAATATTGATGAAACTATGTATATGTATGGATGAAACTTGCTACTATTGGTAACAGGTGTTGGATATGCTATATTGGTACTATGTATGGATGAAACTTGCTACTATGTATATATATGTGTGTTTGATTTTCTGTGAAAATGAATGGATATAAGAAGAAACAGAATTAATGCCTATTTGGTCTCTTTGCCATCTGCCAGCAGATAGCAAAGAGCTTGCAGTCTTTGCCGTCTACCAGCAGACATCAAAGAGCCTATCTTTGCCGTCTGCCAGCAGAAAGCAAAGAGCCATGACCTTTATCGTCCGCCAGCAGACGGCAAAGTGCCCTTTGCCGTCGCTAGTTCAGCCGGACGTTTTGCCGTCTGCTGGCTGACAGCAAAGGCCTTTGCCATCCGGGATCTATGCCTTTGTCAACCGCCATGGCGGACGGCAAAGAAGCTGATTCCAGTAGTGAATAGGGACCGGGGATGGGGAGGAGAGGGAGAGATGGGGGAGGAACAGACCTGCGCCACCACCGAGCGCCATGATGGGCCGCCGCCGCACTGTAGCTAGGTCGCCCCAAGATCCCCTCTTGTCACCCTTTTCTTTTCTTGGTGGCTGGTGTCGAAGGGGTATGTTTTGCGGGACACTAGCAATTCAGAGGAAAATGGAGCGGGAGGGAGCTTTACGTGGGATGCAAAACAACTTGGAATTGGCTGATGTTTCCAATATGAATTTGGTGTCCAGCCAAACACCTGTATTGAGGTGAGATGATTACCAATTCTATTTCCTGGACATGAATGGGGACATCCAAACGCAGTGTAAGCAACATTGACAAAGTTCAGCCTAACTTTTGTGGTTTTGCTTGCGCATGATTTTGGCCAATGTGCATACTCTTAAAAATAGCTCAAGATAGATAGCATTACCATGGACTTGCACTAAACCAGCGAGCGACTCCTGGCCCTTCTTAATCTCATTTGTGACAGATGCCCTTTTTGCATTTAAATTGTCCTCTAAAAGAGCAAAATCGTTCTTACTTTCATTGGACAACTTCTCCTTGATATACTTAATCATGTTGGCTTCTCCTTGATGTGCATTAGATACCTTAAGCTCTAATTCAGAGAACCAATTCAAAGTCACCTCACCAGGCAGAAAAATTAAAACTTGAGCATCAATAAGAGTTTTTATACTTAGGTTGTCCAGGAGTTATTTTCAGATGATGATCGTGCCGATATGCTTGCATTAGCCACAGTATGCTCAAGGCTCGCCACCTCTCCCACTTGGTAATCCCCCTTGTATACCGTTTGATCTAATGGCTTGGCCAGCAAAAGGGGTTCACATGAAAATATTAGTAAGCCAGATTTGAAATTCAAAGGTGCACACACAATCGGTATGATATCTTACTTTCTTCGATAATTCAAGCAAGTCCTTAACATCCAATGTATTCAAAATCAGCTTGTGTGATATGATTTGTGTGCGGAAACCGTTTATCCCTTACCACTAGAGTCATGAGGTCATAAAATATGTCCTGCATGAAAAACAAGAGTCCATCAGAAAAGCAGAAAATCATTAAATATCCCTTGCTCACTTGAAAGGACATCACTCACCTTTTCCGAGCAGGTCCAGTCCTGGTCTTGGCCACTGGAGTTTTCTTCGGTGATATCTTCTTATTCCAAAAGGAAGAGTTGGCCTGCATTTTTTTGGTAAAGTTAAAAGAAATCTGAGTGGCAGAAGAAAGAGCACATAGAGTAAAAGTTTGAATAATTACTTGCTGGAGGAGACGGGTTAAGAGTATAAAAGGGCCTCAACCCTGTTCTGTTGCAAGCCTTTTGAGGTTCTCCGAGGAGCTTTCTTACAATGTCACCGATCTCTTTTTTAGTCAGATCTCCTTGACTACAGTGTTGGGGATCTTTCAAATCACCAGTTTAGTTGCACATTAAACCATTGCGCCGGCTTAAGGGCAATATTTTCCAAGAGACCCAACACCGGTTCAAATCGACTCCATTTAAATCGACTTCGGATATATACCGGCGACTTGAGCGTGTTCTTCGACAGTAATACGACCAGGAAGTTCATCCGAGGTGTTTAAATGTTTGGGCCTGTAACCCGGCAAGGGGTTCTCCTTTGCCGGAGCTGTGTTCTTGCAATAGAACCATGTCTTATTCCAGCCTTTGGGATGGCTTGGTGCCGGGGTACTGATCCACAGGCACCTATGGGACCGGCGGGCCGGATCCCTTTCGGTTCGGCGGGGGCGGAGCTCGTGCAAAGAGCGGATCGAGGCGAAGCACACGAGCAGTTTACCCAGGTTCGGGCCGCACGGATGCGTAAAACCCTACTCCTGCTTTGTGAATTGTATTGAGTTCTTGCTCGGGAGCGTGGAGTGCTATAGTACACACCAGCAGCTAACGAGACCGAGCTTGAGTGTTCTCTGAACTAGCTAACCAGCTCCCTCCCCTCTACGTTGCGCATTGGCCTCCTTTATATGCTCAAGGGGTCACCGACAGGTGGCAACGTAGACAAGGGTAAACATGGAAAGGTGTTGCGGTAGGTACAGCTACCTGCTATAGTGTATCATACCTAACCCTCACGGCAGGGGACAAGGACATTAAATGCCCATCTGCATCGCCTAAATAGTGTAAAAGGGACCGTCAGGGACGCCACTGCTCGCCACGATGGCAATCCTGTCAGCGCCGCTTGCCACCACGCACCCCTGGCTGCATAGCCTCCCGCCACGTATGCCTGGAAGGGTCCCAGAGCGACACGTTGGCGGATGCGTTGGAGCGCGGGCACAGAGTGGTGGCTTGCCGCGACAAGCGCCTTGCCGTGGTCGTTGTCTTGTCGCGTCCGGGAACTCGTCGCTCACCGGGCCTTGCCGGGACGCGAGGCGCGTCGCGGCAAGTTCCTTGAGGCGCCTTGGTTGGCCTACCAGGCAAGCTCCTCCTGCCGGGGTCTTGTGGTGCCTTGGTTGGCCATCCCGGCAAGCTCCTCTTGCCGGGGTCTTGTCTCCTTGGCTTGGATACTTTGTTCTTGAATGGCTCCAAAGGAACCACGGAGGACCTTGGCGGTCACCTGGCAAGCCTTGCCGCGGGACGCTGCGACTGCCCATGCACAAGTTCGGGATACTAGGGTACCCCTACTCTAGTACACCGACAGGAGCCCCCGGGCCTGGGCCATACACGGTGCCGAGCGCTGTTGGGCCAGGCCCAAAACAGGGCATGGGCACGCGCGGCCTAGGTTACGCCGTATCTCTCTCCGTATCCACCGCGCCCTCCCCGAACGGCACGCGTTGAATGCGGTGTCGTGGGAGAGATCGTGGGTGGTTTCTTTATTCGGAAATGCGGAACGTTCGCCCCCTCCCTCCTTACAAGCAGGGGAAACAGGGGAAGTCCGCCCACTCGCCCGTTGCTGCTTCCAATCTCAGAAATCTCCACCGCTCCCTCGTCTTCCCAAAGCTGAAAGAGAGCGGCGCTCCGCCCCCCATCGCCACCAACACCACCAACGCCGTCGACCTCCTCCACTACTTCCGCCATGGCTCCAAAAGCCGACAAGGGGAAGGTCGTGAAGTCGACCGAGGCGCAGCAGCTTGCGGCGCTGCGGAAGGAGCGGGCGGTCTCCCCCCCCCCCAAGCTTGCCGCGAAGGAGCTGAGGGAGAACTACTACCTCTTCTGGTCGACGGAGACACGAGCGCATCCGCGCACGAAGGTACTCCCCGCCGCCGCTTGGAAGAAGGCCCCAAATGGATACCCTTTCTTCGCCTTGTTCTTCTACTGCAGGCTCTGCCCGCCTTTCTCTGAATTCTTCTGCGATATCATGAACACCTACGGGTTCCACCTCCTTGACTTCACCCCCAATGCCATTGTGACCATGGCAGTTTTCGCACATCTCTGCGAAAACTTTGTCGGAGTCCACCCCAGTGTAGCCCTCTTTCGCCATTTCTTCATACCCCGACTAGAGAGAGGAGAGCCTCTATCCGGCGGGATCGCCTGGATCTCAAGGGCTGGCAAGAAGGAAACTTATTTGGAGGGAGAGTTCCGTGGCAAGTGGGAGGAGTGGAGAGCAGATTGGTGCTGGATTGACGAGGAGAACCCGCAGCCATTCACCACCCGGCACCAAACCCAGTAGCACGCGGCAGCGATTGGAGTGACGTGGCCCCAGAAGACGACATGCTAAAGATTGCCGTCACCAGGATCCTGCGCCTCAGGCTTGCCGGGCTTACTGTAGGCGCTGTTGGCGCAGACTTTCTTCGCCGCCGCATCGCCCCCCTGCAGGAACGGGGGAGGCCCACTTGGGAGTTCAAGAATGCGGCAGACATCATGAGGCTGCGGCCGGGCCTCAATTTTAACTTCACAGTTCTGGAGCTCAACGCGATGCTGCAGGAGCTGTTCAAGTATGACCCCCAACATCCCGAAGTTTTTAGGTTGCCGGGGGCGTCGTTCCGCTGTGCAACAATTCCTCGCTCGACCGCATCCATTCAATGATGCCGGAGTGCGACTCGCATGAAATTGTGCCAACTTGGCAGGAGCCTGCAGACGACATCGTGCAGCAGTTCTTCGATGACTTGGTAGAAGTGCCAATCCGCTCCGACGAGAAGGATAGCCTCACCCGCGACACCACGGATGCGGAGATGACGCGCATCGCCACTAGGCTAGAAGAGGCGGCGGCAGCCGCAGCCGCGGGCGAGTTTGGGTTCACCGTGGAGGAGGCAGATGCAGCAGAGGCGGCAAGCCGTGCCGAGCAAGGGGAGCCTGCCGGCAGGAAGGAGCTTGCCGGGCGTGACGCCGAGCCGAGCGAGCCTGCCAAGGACACGAGCGGCTCGTTGGAAATCGACTCCTCTTCCTCCTCATCTTCGGGCAGCTCACCGCAAGCAGAGCCTCCATCCCCACCAAGAAGGCGTCTCCGCAAGGCTGGTGAAGTAGCGGAGCGGCAAGTGGGTCAACAGTCGCCGCGCCGCGTGACATGCTCCACCGCGGCAAACACCGTTGCCGCGGGAGCACCTCATGCTGCCACGGCAACTGGAGCGGGATCTAGCCGGACCACCGCTTCAGTTCCTGCCGCTGCTCACGCCGCGCCAACAGCTGGAGCGGGGTCATCTCAGACCACCGCCACTGCTCCCGCCAAGCGGCTAAGGGAGGCTTCTCCTCCGCCTCCTCGCGCCGGGCGCGCGTCGGACTTCGACTTCTCCGCGTTCAGCTCCGACGAGGAAGAAGAAGAAGAGTAAGCTTCTCTTGCTGTACTTGTAGTTCTTCAATTCTTGCTGTTTTTCTTGTATCTCATTTGCTTTTCTTTCTGAACTTGTTCCTCTTTAGGACTCTGGCCCAGAGAGCGGCAAAGAGAGCTAAGGTCCCGGTGATCGTTATCAAGGACGAGCCCACTGCGATAGCAGGTGGCGCGCCCGAGACAACCTTGCCGGACCCGGCGACTTTTCTCCAGAGCAGCCCCCAGCGTAAGTGTATGATTTACTTTCTGCTGCGAGGCGCGCACGGGTACTTGTCTTTGCTGATATTTGCTTGTTGATTTGTGTAGGAGCCGAGCAGCCCCACCAGGAGCCAAGGGAGAATCCCCCGACAAGGGAGAACTCTCCGGCAAGGGAGGGCCTCCCGGTAAGGGAGAAGTCTCCGGCAAGGGAGGGTTCTCCGGCAAGGGACAGGACCAGCGGTCCCCCGACGGCGGAGACCACGACTGCAGAACCTGGTGCAGGTACTCCTCTTGCTTCAAAACTTCCCTTGGGTTCTTCTTCTTTTGATCTTCTTTTTGTTGGATTTTTGCTTGACTCTTCCCCCCTTTTCCGGCCGTCGGACCCATCCGCTGCAGAGCAGATGGAGACCGAGGTTGCCGCCGACGAAGCAGCCGGTGCTAGCGATCCCGCCGGCGTAGAGGCCGCCAAGGCTGCCGCCGCAGCAACTGGCGAGGGGTCTGGCGATCGTACTGATGGCCCAGAGGCCGCAGGAGCGCCAGGCGCTACGCCGACCGCTGACCCATCCGCCGAAGCCGTAGCGCCAAGCTCCGAGGAGCCCCAGCCGGGCGTCTACTTGAAGGCCGGCGATGACGTCTTCATCAACCTCCCCTGGGCGTCAAGCTCCAGGGCGCCGGTCGAGGGAGAGACCTTCGATGGGGAGGTGCTCGCCTCCGCTGGGTTGACGGTGGTTGACGCGCCAAGCAGCAGCAACGAGCCTGACAAGGAGCGGCTGCTGCGGAAGCTGGTGTCGCTCTATCGTGCGCGGCAAGCCAAGCTGGAATCCCGCAAGGCGCTTGTCGCGAAGGCGCGAGCAGACATCGAGAAGCGCGTGGAAGAGCTCGGGGGTTTCCACCGGGAAGCCCTCCGGTCCCTGGCGGAGGAGCGGGAGCAGCTTGCCGAAGCGCAGAAGGTCTTCTTCCTCGAGAAGGCCGAAGTCGAAGAAGCGGCTTGCCGCTATAAATCTATCTGCGGAGGAGGGCGAGCTAGCGCAGCGGAAGGTCAATCTCGACGCCCATGAGAAGGAGCTCGCCGTGCGCGAGGAAAAACTTGGCGGAGCCCTTAAGCAGGCGGAGGACGCTGCCGCTGCCGCCGAGGCCGCCAAGAAAGAGCTGGAGACGAAGGTGGCGCAGCTGGAGGCCGATCTCGCCGAGAAGGGCAGAGAGCTCAGCGCCGCCAAGGACTCCAACACGGGTCTTGAGCTGAAGCTGACCGCTTTGACCAAGACTTTGGACGGAGCCAAGAAGCAGGAGGCGGCCTTGAAAGAAGAGATCAAGGCCGACAAGGCATTGCTGGAGAGTGTTGCCGCCACCCAAAATGCCTTCAGGGAAACTGTGGAGCACTGGACGGAGAGTCTTGTGAATGCTGCCACAGACATTGACAGGGAGTTGGCGCAGCTGGGAATGGAAGATCTCGGGTATCCCTCCGACGAGAACCTCCAACCCAGCGCCAAGCTCGTCTTGTTCTTCAAGGGCGTGGCGACAGCCCTCCAGCGACTCCGGGAGAGGATCCCCAAGCAGCTGGCCGACGAGTCGCGCAAGATCTGCGCGGGAGCTCTCTAGAAAGTGTTGGTGAAGGTGGCCTTCCGCAGTCCGGGCCTCAACCTCACCAACGTCCTCAAGACCCTGCCGCCGGATGCTGATCTGGAGGCGCTCAAGGCCCTTGTTGCACCCATTGTGGACAAGGTGAGTGGGATCAAGAGGATCGAAGACGGTCGCGTAGATTAGGCCACCCATTTCTTCTTTTATTGTCGCTGTTTGTCATGTTATGAAAACAATCTATTAGAGCCGCGACAAGCTATCTTTGTAATATAACTCTATTCTGGGTAATGATTGCAATGTTATTCCCTTTATTTGATTCCTCCCTTTGTACGTTTTTGCCCTACGCTTTTAGGGAACTTGCCGGTGCAGGCACCTGAGCCGCGAGCGCTGAGTGTGGAACGTCAGCAGCCTGCTGGCGGTGCCGCTACCGGCAAGAAACCTTGTCGCAACTAGTTGCAGCTCACTTAAGTTGTTGAGCGGACTCGAAATAAAATAAGGGCGCAACTAGCTATGAGTTGGTTCCTCCGCGCACAGGTTTTCCATACAAAGTGCGGTCGTTCAAGGGAGATAACTTAAAAATTAAAAAATCTGATTGCTCAAACTTTGGCAACTTAGCTTTTCTGTTGTTTGCTTCCCGGCAAGGCGAAACTTTCTTGAACGACGCCTGGTTCATGCCATTATCTTCTCCTTTGCCCCCCGGCAAACTTGTGGCGAGGGAACCTTCCTTTCCTTGAGAAAAAAGAAAGAAGAGAAAATAAAGATATGGAGCCTTACGGCTCGTTATTGCTTACCGTGGAGTAGGTGCTGCATAAAGTGTCAGATAACACATGCAAAAAATAGAAAGCATGAAATTGACAAAATGTGCAGAGCACATGAGCTTAACTTATGCACGGGGTCTGCGCCCGTCTTTGTACAAAGGATTACATGAACAACGGCAAGACTTGTACAAAAGGTGGTTGCCGGAACAGGTTCCGGCAACCGCGCCTTATGGGTAAAACTTACGAAGATGCTCAATGTTCCAGGAGTTGCTCACCGGAATGGCATCTTCGGTCTCAAGGCGGACAGCGCCAAGCCTAGTGACTCGTTTCACCCGGAAAGGGCCTTCCCACTTCGGCGTCAACTTGTTGGAATTCTTGGCGGACTGAACACGCCGAAGAACAAGGTCGCCTTCTTCGAGACTTCTGGCATTAACTTTGCGGCTATGGTAGCGGCGCAAAGCTTGCTGGTAGCGAGCAGCTCGCATAGCAGCCTAAAGACGATCTTCCTCAAGGAGCAGCGCGTCATCTTGTCGCAACTGCTCTTGCTCAGGCTCATCATAAGCAAGCACTCGAGGTGACCCGTATACGAGTTCCGTGGGAATAACTGCCTCTGCTCCATAGACTAGAGCGACAGGTGTCTGGCCAGTGGCTCGATTTGGCGTCGTCCTGATCGACCAAAGAACCACTGGCAGCTCCTCGATCCAGTTTCTTCTGCACTTGTGCAGCCTGTCGAAAGTCCTGGTCTTGAGCCCGCGCAGCACTTCAGCATTTGCCCTCTCCGCTTGACCGTTGCTTCTCGGATGAGCAACAGAAGCGAAGCAAACCTTGGCGCCAAGATCTTGGACGTACTGCATGAAGGTGCGGCTCGTGAATTGCGTACCGTTGTCAGTGATTATCCTGTTAGGGATCCCGAAGCGGCAAATAATCGACCTGAAGAACTTGACTGCTGACTGTGCTGTCACCTTCCTCACTGGTTCCACTTCCGGCCACTTTGTGAACTTGTCGATTGCAACGTACAAGTACTCAAAGCCCCCGACTGCTCGGGGAAAGGGGCCGAGGATGTCGAGCCCCCAGACCGAAAATGGCCAGGATAAAGGGATCGTCTGGAGAGCTTGAGCTGGTTGGTGTATCTGCTTGGAATGGAACTGGCACGCTTCACACTTGGTTACTTGTGCAGTTGCATCCTGGAGGGCTGTCAGCCAAAAGAAACCTTGCCGGAATGCTTTGCCGACAAGTGCTCTTGCGCCAATGTGGTGTCCACATATGCCTCCATGTATCTCTGCCAACAGCTTTTGTCCGTCTTCCCGGTGAATACACTTCAATTTCACACCGTTGAGTCTTCTTCTGTACAATGTCTTGTCGACAAACTGGTACATACTTGACTGCCGGGCTACTCTTTCCGCTTCTTCTTGCTCTTCGAGAAGTTCTCCTGTCTGAAGGAAACGGACAATCTGCTGCGCCCATGCTGGAGCTTGTGGCTCGACAACAAGGACTAAAGGCGAATCTGCTACTGCGGGAACATCCGCTTCTACGGCGAGAACCTGCGGCTCTGCCGGAGCTTGACGTTCCCCGGCAAGCTTGCCGGAGCAAAACTTGCCAGGAGCTTCTGCTTCAACGGAACAAACCCTAGAGTTTGCCGGAGCAGATTGCTCCTCAGCACAAGGCAAATCTGTTGCTGCGGGAATGTCCGCTTCTACGGCGAGAACCTACGGTTCTGCCGGAGCTTGACGTTCCCCAGCAAGCTTGCCGAAGTAAAACTTGCCGGGAGCTTCTGCTTCAACGGAACAAACCCTGGGGCTTGCCGGAGCAGACTGCTCCTCAGCGCAAGGCAAATCTGTTGCTGCGAGAACGTCCGCTTCTACGGCGACGACCTGCGGCTCTGCCGGAGCTTGACGTTCCCCGGCAAGCTTGCCGGAGCAAAACTTATCGGGAGCTTCTGCTTCAACGGAACAAAACCTAGGGCTTGCCGGAGCAGACTTCTCCTCAGCGCTCTTGGCGTTGATCTTGGGGACCTTCTTGGCGGCGGCTTCGGGAAGCTCTGCCGGCAAATAGTCACCAGAAATCAACTTCCTCTTATTGCTCTGTCCAGTTGATGTCGTTACAGACGGTTGAGTCAGCTTGAGCACAAAGATCCCTGGTTCCACTGGTAACTTAAGTGCGGCGCACTTTGACAGGCCATCAGCAATGGCGTTCTGAGCTCTTGGATCATGCTCCATCTGAAGGCCGTCAAAGTGCTCTTCTAGCTTTCTCACTTCATCGATGTAGGCTTCCATCAACGGACTCTGATAGCTCTTGTTCACTTGGCGGACGACAAGCTGCGAGTCACCCCTGACAATGAGCTTCTTGATCCCAAGGTCTGCCGCTATCCTGAGACCGGCAAGCAAGCCTTCATACTCTGTAGTATTGTTTGTCGCTTGCTCCTTGGGGAAGTGCATCTGGACTACGTACTTGAGGTGCTCTCCGGTGGGTGCGACAAGCAGCACGCCAGCGCCGGCGCCTTGCAGCGAAAAGGCACCATCAAAGTACATTAGCCACTCTTTGCTTGCTTCTTCGACGGGGATGCTCGTTTCTGGAATTTCTTCATCTGGTGTTGGCGTCCATTCTGCTATGAATTCTGCCAATGCTCTGCTTTGGATAGTTGAAGTACTCTCAAACTTAAGGCCAAAGCTTGACAGTTCCAGTGCCCACTCAACAATCCTGCCTGTCGCTTCTGGATTCTGTAGTATCCTCTTCAGCGGAAAGCGAGTGACAACTATGATCTCATGTGCTTGGAAGTAATGGCGCAGCTTTCTCAAGGCCATGAGAAGGCCGAAAAGCAATTTCTGCATGCCAGAGTACCTTGACCTAGCCCCCTGTAGAAGGGAACTAACAAAGTAAACTGGGCGCTGCACCATTCTCTTCTGTACCTCCTCGCGAGTCTGCGCAGATCCATCCTTGTCGGGACCAGAGCTTGTCGGGGAAGCCCCCTGCTCGTCGCTGGATGCGATTGCCGTGGTTGCTGGCTCGTCATCTGCCTCCCTCTCTGCTACTAACGCAGCACTAACCACTTGATTGGTTGCCGCTATATACAGCAGCAACTTCTCTTGTGGCTTAGGTGCGACAAGTGTTGGAGGGGAGGACAGGTATCTCTTCAAGTCTTGCAGCGCAACCTCCACTTCGGGAGTCCATTTCATTGGACCTGCCTTTTTCAATATTTTGAAAAATGGCAGGGCGCGCTCAGCAGACCTAGAGATAAACCTGCTGAGAGCAGCCACGCAACCGGCAAGTCTTTGTACATCCTTGACGCGCTTTGTTGCTTCAATCTGCTCAATGGCCTTGATCTTGTCGGGATTGGCTTCGATTCCCCGCTGAGACACGAAGAATCCGAGAAGCTTGCCGGAGGGGACTCCAAACACACACTTCTCGGGGTTGAGCTTGAGGTTGATCTTGTGCAGATTTGCAAAAGTCTCGTCTAAATCTTGAATCAGAGTTGCCTTGTCCTTGCTCTTGACCACTATGTCATCCATGTAGGCTTCCACATTTCTGTGTATTTGCGGCTCAAGAGCGACATGGACTACTCTTGCAAATGTTGAACCAGCATTCGTTAATCCGAAAGGCATCTGTATGAAACAGTACGTGCCACATGGAGTAATGAATGCGGTCTTCTCCTCATCCTCTTCTGCCATGAAGATCTCATGGTATCCTGAATATGCGTCAAGAAATGAAAGCAAATCACATCCGGCCGTGGAGTCAACAATCTGGTCAATGCGCGGCAAAGGAAATGGGTCTTTGGGACAAGCTTTGTTAACATCGGTAAAGTCGATACAAAGTCTTCATTTCCCGTTTGCATTGCGCACGAGTACAGGATTGGCCAACCACGTAGGATGGAGCACTCCTCTGACAAGGCCTGCTACTTCCATCTTCTTGATCTCTTCTGCAATGAATTCTTGGCGCTCCACTGCTTGCTTCCTGACCTTCTGCTTGACGGGCCACGCATGAGGACAAACAACAAGATGGTGCTCAATTACTTTCCTGGGAACACCGGGGGTGTCAAACGGTTGCCACGCAAACACATCGACATTCGCCCGCAGGAAAGCAATGAGCGCGCTTTCCTATTTAGGGTCGAGAGTGGCGCTGATGGTGAAGGTACCACCAGTGCCGTCCTCCTTGGCGGACACCTTCTTCGTCTCTAGCGGAGCTGCCATTGTCTTCCTACACTTGCCGGTGGAGCTCGATGGTGCGTCCTCGACGGCAGCGCAGCACTCCGAGGAGGTGCGTTTGCCGGAGTGGGCATCAGAGCTCTTGCCGGATTTGGTATTCTTTCCCCTGGGAGCTTCAACGGCAAGTGACCTGCGGTCTGTTGCGGCTGCCGCTTCCCGATAGATCTTGTCGGCGCAGATAAGAGCATCCTTCTTGTCACCGGGGACAGAAATGATGCTTATCGGGCCTGGCATCTTCAGCATGTTGTACGCGTAGTGAGAGGCTGCCATGAACTTGGCGAGTGCTGGACGGCCAAGTATCCCATTGTAAGGTAATGGAATATTGGCAACGTTAAAAGTGACCCTCTTAGTCCTGAAGTTCAGCTCGCTGCCAAATGTAACTGGCAACGCGACCTTTCCCTTCGGCTTGCTCCTTCCCGGGTTGATTCCTTGGAATGTGCCGGTCTCTTCAAGCTCGCTGTCAGGGATCTGGAGTTTCTGGAGTACAGCGGAGGAGATCAGGTTCAAGCCGGCCCCGCCGTCAACTAGCATCTTAGTGACTTTGAGGTTGCGGATAGTTGGTGAAACCAACATCGGCAAGCACCCGACCGCAGTTGTGCGATTAGGGTGGTCCTCAATATCAAAGATGATAGGCGTGCTGGACCATTTCAGAAGCTTGCGCGACTCGACAGGTGGTGCTGCCGCATTGACTTCCCGCACCCACTGCTTGAGTTGGCGGTGTGAAGTATGCAGAGAAGCACCACCGTCGACGCACAAGACCTCTGTGGCTTTCTGGAACTCCTGCTCACTGGTCTCGACATCATCCATGTCTTCTTTGTTGTCGTCATCTTCATCCTTGTCGCGGCCGCGGGGAGGTCTGTCTCCTTGCCGCTGCTTGGCCTTGCCGCGGCGTCCTCCCCGGCCGGCGCGCTTCTTACCGGATTCTCCAGCGCCTCCTTGGGCCCTCTCCTTGTCGCGTCGCTCGTATTCAGCCTTTTGCTGCTGGACAAGCTGCTCGACCTTCTTGCAGCTCTGGAGGTCATGGCCCTTGGTGCGGTGAATCTTGCAGTACTGCTTGTCGGTGCCTTCCTGCTTGTCGGCGACCGCCACAGCCTGGCAGTTGGTGCATGCGGCAACCTCCTTGCCAGAGCTACCAACTTTGGCCTTCTTGGCGACACCTTCGTTGCCGGACTGCTCAACGACTAGCACTTCTTTGCCTTTCTTCTTCCTGTTGTTCCGCCGCCGGTTTTTCTTTGCCGGGGCAGCATCCTCGCTGTCAGATCCTCCTGCTCCTATATTCTCTCCGGGGAGTTTCCTCCCTTCTTCAGCACGTGCACACTTGTCGGCCAGGGCATACAGCTCACTGACGTCCCTAATCTTGCACATCGCCATCTCCTGCATCCTGCGGTTACGCATGTTCTGATGGAACACGCTGATGACCGCGGCAGGGTGGACATCTGGCATGTTGTGCTATACATGGCTGAATCTCTGAATGTACTTGCGCAGAGGCTCTCCTTCCTTCTGGGCGAGCAGATGAAGGTCACTCTCTTGGCCAGGAGGTTTGTGGCCGCCTATAAAGGCGCCGACAAACTGATGGCATAGGTCTGCCCAGGAGGATATGGAGTTGTCCGGCAAGTGCATGAGCCAGGACTTGACGTTGGGCTTGAGCACCAGCGGGAAGTAGTTGGCAAGGATCTTGTCGTCCCGCCCCCCGGCAGCCTGCACCACGATGGTGTAGATGCTGAGGAACTCCGGCGGATGCGACTTGCCGTCGTACTTCTCTGGTACGTCTGGCTTGAAATTCTTCATGCTGGGCCACTGGACTTGCCGCAGCTCACGAGTAAACGCAGGGAAACCTACCACGTACGGCAAGTCGCCTGGTTCCCCTGGCGCATGCATGTCGACAGAGGGCCCAGCGCGCTGGTCTGATTGATGTGGCGCTTCTCTTCGGCGCTCGATGCGAGTACGAGCGTCTTCTTGCTGTCGTTCATGAAGAACTTGGCGCTGATCACAACGAGCTCGTGGATCTGATGACGCGGTGGAGTCGCTGTCGAGGTGGATCCGGCGAGTCGGCGATTTTGGCCTTCGGGGCGGAGAGTGCACAGTGGTTGCACCCCCACTGGTCTTGTCGCCACCGGCTCGTGCCTGGCTGACTTGCCGCGGCTGCGACGTGCTCGGCTGCCGTTGGCTGTCGCCGTTGGCGAAGCCGATGAGACTCTGAATGGTGGCCCTCCAGTCGTCGATCTTGTCTGCCGCTACAGGGTAGTCCAAGAGCAGTTGAGCTCGTGCCAAAGCTTCTGCTGCAGTGGCCGGTGGCGGTGGCGAACGGTGCAAGGAGCGGGATATGCTCGGACTTCTAACTATGTTAGAAGGAGCAGTGTCCCATCCAGGCGACCATGCCTCGCTCGTGCCAGCATGTTGGCGTGCATGCTGGTCTTGAGCACTCCGAGATCCACCAGCTCGATCTTGGTCCAGCAAACGCATGGTACTGTGAGCACCATGACGCTGCCGGTCCCGCGCCTCCTGAGATGGGCGCGGTGCATGCACGGACGCCGAGGTCTTGGAGTGCGCCCGGTCGTTGTGGGAGCCGGCTACGCCGCTGATGGGCAGCGCAGCCTTGTCCTTGGACCTGGCAGCACCGTGAGCTCCCTCGTCGACGCCCGTTCTTCCGCCGGCATCCGCCCCATCAGCCGTTTGCTCCAGCGGTGGTGGGTTCAGCGCGGATTGAGCAGCCGCTTCCGAGGCCTTCTTCTTCGGCGGCATGTCGATGAAGATGATGAAGATCTAGCTCGCGAGAACGCCGGATCTGGTTCACACAACCTCGACGCCCCGTACCTGGCGCGCCAAAGATGCCGGGGTACTGATCCACGGGCACCTATGGGACCGGCGGGCCGGGTTCCTTTTGGTTCGGCGGGGGCGTAGATCGTGCAAACAGCGGATCGAGGCGAAGCACACGAGCAGTTTACCCAGGTTCGGGCCGCACGGATGCGTAAAACCCTACTCCTGCTTTGTGAATTGTATTGAGTTCTTGCTCGGGAGCATGGACTGCTACAGTACACACCAGCAGCTAACGAGACCGAGCGTGAGTGTTCTCTGAACTAGCTAACCAGCTCCCTCCCCTCTACGTTGCGCATGGGCCTCCTTTTATATGCTCAAGGGGTCACCGACAGGTGGCAACGTAGACAAGGGTAAAAATGGAAACGTGCTGCGGTAGGTACAGCTACCTGCTACAGTGTATCATACCTAACCCTGACGGTAGGGGACAAGGGCATTAAATGCCCATCGGCGTCGCCTAAATAGTTTAAAAGGGACCATCAGGGACGCCACTGCTCGCCATGATGGCAATCTTGTCAGCGCCGCTTGCCACCGCGCACCCCTGGCTGCACAGCCTCCCGCCACGTATGCCTGGAAGGGTCCCAGAGTGACACGTTGGTGGATGCGCTGGAGCGCGGGCACAGAGTGGTGGCTTGCCGCGGCAAGCGCCTTGCCGTGGTTGTTGTCTTGTCACGTCCGGGAACTCGTCGCTCACCGGGCCTTGCCGGGAGGCGAGGCGCGTCGCTGCAATTTCCTTGAGGTGCCTTGGTTGGCCTTCCCGGCAAGATCCTCCTGCCGAGGTCCTGTGGTGCCTAGGTTGGCCTTCCCGGCAAGCTCCTCTTGCCGGGGTCTTGTCTCCTTGGCTTGGATACTTTGTTCTTGAATGGCTCCAAAGGAACCACGGAGGACCTTGGCGGTCACCCGGCAAGCCTTGCCGCGGGACGCTGCGACTGCCCTTGCACAAGTTCGGGATACTAGGGTACCCCTACTCTAGTACACCGACACTTGGCAAGATAGCTGTAGGAAAGGTAACGTCCCTCTGCCTCTGAATAGATACTCCGCCAAGTTCTAAACTAGGACCATCAACTGGCAGTTGATATAATAGAAATCTCTCAAGAGAAGAATAGTGGGTTCTGTTTGAAGGTATGTGTAAGTGCATCTAGTGCCACCCCTAGTTGGTTTTGGAGTATTGACGACAAATGTGGTTGAGGGACTAATGCGTTTGTCAGAATTGCAGGATAATGCAGGTAGTGTCCCCCATTGATTCGGTTTACCTACCGGAGATGACCCCTAAAAATGTATGAAGACATTGACGACAATGGTGGTATGTGAAGATATTCACATTGAAGACTATGACATGAGAAGACATTGAGTGAAGACTATGGAGCGCGAAGACTGTGTCGTTTCGTTGTTTCCTTTTCTTCTTTGTTGAGTCATAGGAACCACCATACTATTAAGTGGGGTCCAAGTGATCAAAGTCAGAATGACTGAAGTGATGCTCAACTCAAATCCTATGTCTTCGAGCGAAGACAATGAGAGCAAAACTTATCCAGAGCTGGATGAGTCAGCTTTGCTTGTAGCCCTAGTAAAGTTGTTGTGTGTGTTTGAAATCTGACCGTTGGAACACGTGTCAGTTCCTTAGTGACCCAGGGTCATTTCAGACATAACAGGTTGGGTTGCCTAGTGGCTGTAAATAGCGCACCCCCTACACCATAAATTGGTGGCTGCTCAGAGTTAGTGCACGGTTTTTGTCATTTGAGAGCAACCCACCTCGAAGCCTTTGAGAGAGAGAGAAATCCTTGCGAGGACAAAGCACAAACACCCAGAGCCAAAGAGTGTTAGGCATCACTAGAGTCTTTCTGTCTGTGTGACCTGGAGACTTATTACACTTGAGGACTATGAATCCTCCAGCAGGTTAGGCGTCGCGTTTTGAGCATCCAAGAGTCATTGTGGATTGCCGGTGAACGCAGTCTGTGAAGGTTCGGAAGTCTACCTTGAAGACTTACCAGAGTGATTGGGCGAGGACTGTGTGTCCTTAGCTCAAGGGGAATAAGGTGAAGACACGGTCTTCTGAGTTGAATCTCAGCCTCCCTAACCAGATGTACAGTTGTCACAGCAACTAGAACTGGTCCAACAAATCCTGTGTCTTCAACAAGTGACTGGTTCTATCTTCTCCCTCTCTTTACTTATAGTTTGTCTTCGTGAAGTCATTGTCTATCTATCATACCTATTTGACTTCATTGCTTGACCACTTTTGTTGTTTGGCTTCTCACTATCTTCCATCTTGATCCTTACTACCTAGCTGCTATTAGTCTTGTACTTTCACGTTATTGCATACTTGACTATGGTTTGCCTGTTGTAGTTTACCTTCCGCTACATATCAATTAGGTCATTTCTATTGTTTGTCTTCGAAACATGCATGTTTTGAAGACATTCCTAAAAATCGGCTATTCACCCCCCCTCTAGTCGATAACTAGCACTTTTAATTGGTATCAGAGCAAGGTACTCCCTTCTTCTGTGTGATTTGGTTTAACCACCTGGAGTTTTAGCTATGTCGACTGCAGGGATAATCAAAGTCTCCGCTGCTTGCCCCGTGTTCGATGGAACTGACTATCCCTACTGGAAGAATAAGATGCGCATGCATCTTGAAGCCATTGATGTCGACCTCTGGTATGTCGTCAAGAACGGCGTTCCCAAAACTGGTGAAGGTGTCACCCCTGCTGATGTCAAGAAGTTCATTCAACTGGACTCTACTGCAAAGAACATCATCTGTGGTCATCTGACCAAAGGACACTATGGCCGTGTGAGTGCTCTGGAAACGTCGAAGCTAGTCTGGGACTGGCTATCCAAGGTCAACGAAGGCGTCTCAACCCAGAGAGATCAAAGGATCAGTATTCTTCGCAACCTCTTCAACCGCTTCAAGAGAAACGACAATGAAAATTTCCAGCTCACGTTTGATCGCCTCACTGACATCACAAATGAGCTTCATGCTCTCGGCGCCACTGAGATCACCAAGCATGAAATCGTCAAGACACTACTGAGATCACATGACAGCTCTTTTGACACCATTGCCCTCATGATACAAGAACGTCCTGACTTCAAGACACTCGATCCGTCTGATATACTTGAGAGGCTCAACACACATGAGTTCCAGCTTTCTGAGAAAAGAGATATCTATGGCCCCAACTATGGCCGAACTCGCGCTTTGAAGGCAAAAGTTGTTTCCTCATCTGAAGAAGAATCTGACTGTGGTTCTGATGATCCTCAAGACATTGGAAAGGAACTTGCTATGCTTGGGAAGAAGTTCCAGAAGTTCACTAGGAAGAAAGGCTTCAGAAAGTCTTCACGATCCAGCTCAAGAGATGATGAATCTTCCACTCATGACTACAAGAAGAGAACCTGTCACAAGTGCAAGAAAACTGGACACTATATCTCTGAGTGTCCACAGTGGGACAATGAGAAGAGGAAGAAGAGCAAGGAATATGATTCTGATGACAACAAGAAGAAGAAATCTTCAAAGTCTTCTTCCAAGTCCTCATCAAAGTCTTCATCTCATAAGAAGAGCTCATCTGGCAAGGCTCGTGCTTTTGTTGGCAAAGAAATGGATTCAGAGGAGGAGTCTGCTTCTGAGGAGGTGGAGGTGGAGTCTGAAGAGGAGTCCGACCTTGGCGTTGCAAGTCTGGCTTTAGCCACAGCCTATGTTGCCAAGTCCATCTTCAACACTGAAGACAATGACTTCCACACCAACGCAGAAGCTGATGACAAGGACGACCCTGCTCCCACCTACTGCTTCATGGCACGTGGTGCCAAGGTAAAATCACGTGATGCTTACTTTCAAACATCAAGTGAAGATGACTCTGATTGTGAATCCAAACCTAGCTACAAAACACTTGCTAAAATTGCAACCGAACAACAAAGAGCTATGGAACATACCCAAAAACTGTTAGACAAAAGCGATGACCTGTTGGACGCGGAAATGACACGTTCACAGTCATTAGTTGAAGACATTAAAAATCTTCATGCTAAGTACCAAGAACTTGAAAGTCGTCATGAAACGCTCTCAACTACTCATGAAAAGCTCTCCTATGATTATCTTCAAAGGAAGAAAGAGCTTGAGAAATTGAGAGCGGCTCATGAAGATCTTCAAAAAGAGAATGAGTCACTTCGCGCTCAACAGATCAGTTCCGCTCAGGATGGATTTGAACCACCATGTCTAAAATGTCTTGAGCGTGATATCGCTACCTCTATTGCTGAATGTTCAACTGCTGCTACTATTGCATTATCTTCAACTACTAATGTGGTAACTAACCACTCTGCGGAGGATACCACTGCTATTGCTGATGAAAATGCTAGGTTGAAGACATTGCTTGAAACAGGGATGTATAAAAGTCTGAAAGGGCATCAGACACTTTGCGATGTCCTAAAAAAGCAGATTCTGGACCGAAACCCTAGGAAAGAGGGTGTTGGGTTCGAGAGGAAAATGAATGTTGATGGTTCCTACTGGAAGCCCGAGCAGTATTCGAAAACCACATGGGTTGCTGCAAAGGGACCTTCAGTGGATCCATCCACCTTATTGGGCTTTACCTGTGCTAACCCTATTATCATTGATGAATCCTTTGATGCAAACTATAAGCTGTTCAAGAATCAGAATGGTGATGTGTTTGCCTGGTATATTGGTACTAACTGCAGGAATGGACCACCTATGAAGAAGATCTGGGTTCCCAAAAGCTGTCTTGAGAATCTTCCAGTGAATGTCATCATGACACCACCTGGGAAGAAGACAAACCCCAGACCTAAGGCGTCATATGGTCCAAAGGCTTCATAAAATAGAGGACTCACCTGAGTCTCCCTAACGCCAATGTTTTGTAGGAAACCGTACTCAAATTTATGAATATGAGCGCGTGTCTTCAAACCACTATGTTCATAGAACTAAGAACTTTTCTGCTTATTCATATGAGTATCACTCATCTCCTGCAAGGCTATTTGCTAGGGCTCCAAAGCCGAAGTTCTCAGATGCTGCACTTAGACTCATTGCTTCTAAGCCACCCCTGAAGATGTGGGTGGTTAAGAAGAATTAACTTTCTTTTGCAGGAAAGGGTCTCCAGCCGAAAATCAAAGGCGTCTGATGATATTGCTGGGGACCTAAAACATCTTGTAGGGCACAAGATCAAATGCCCAAATGGTCTCACTATGTATTTTGTTCCTGAATTGTTTGCCATTCATCCTATCAGTCCTAATCTTGATTTAAGCTTCAATAATTCACTTGCCCGTCAAATGTTTATGCTTCACAATGCTCTTGGTGAAGCCTATCCCCCTAACTGTATAGTAGGGTATGACACCTCATGCTTCAGAATGGATTATGGACAATGGATGCACTAATCATATGACTGGTGATCGAAGTCTTCTCATAGACTCAACCTTACGTCCATCAGACAAGAGTCACATCATATTTGCTGACACTGGTAAAAGCAAGGTATTGGGTCTAGGTAGAGTTGCAATCTCAAAGGATCAACACAGGGATAAAGTGATGCTTGTTGAATCCCTTGGTTTCAACTTGATGTCTGTCTCAATGCTTTGTGACTTGAACATGATTGTGATATTCAGAAAATATCGTTGCCTTGTACTAAAGGAATCTGACAAGTCTCTAGTCTTTGAAGGGTATAGGAAAGATGATCTATACATGGTAGATTTCTCAGCAGGTCCACAGCTTGCCGTATGTCTTCTTGCAAAAGCGTCAGAATGCTGGCTCTGGCATCGGAGGCTGGGGCATGCTGGCATGAGGAACTTACACACACTCGCCAAGAAGAAGCATGTCATAGGCATCGAGGGTGTCAAGTTCAAGAAGGATCATTTGTGTGGTGCCTGCGAAGCTGGAAAGATGACTAGGGCAAAGCACCCATCGAAGACAATCATGACGACATCTCAACCCTTCGAGCTGTTACACATGGATTTGTTTGGCCCTACTCACTACTCTACCTTCACAACAACTGCTTGTCTCTATGGCTTCGTCATTGTTGATGACTACTCAAGATATACATGGGTGCACATAATTCTCTAGAAGACTGAAGTGCAAGATGTCTTCAGACGTTTCGCCAATCGAGCAATGAACAATTATGGCGTCAAGATCAAGCATATCAGAAGTGACAACGGCACTGAATTCAAGAACACCGGACTTGATCTTTATCTGGATACCATGGGAATCACTCATGAGTTCTCTGCTCCATACACACCTCAGCAAAATGGCATCATGGAGCGCAAGAACAGAACCCTCATTGAGATGGCTCAAACAATGCTCAACGAGTACAAGACACCAAGAAAGTTCTGGCTTGCAGCTAATGATACAGCATGTCACATCATCAACCGTGTTTACATCCATAAGCTTCTAAACAAAACATCCTATGAGCTCCATACTGGCAAGAAGCTAAATGTCAGCTACTTCAGAGTATTTGGGGCTAAGTGCTGGATCAAGGATCCCCATCACAAGTCAAAATTTGAACCCCAAGCTCACGAAGGCTTCATGCTCGGTTACGGAAAGGACTCGCACTCCTACAAAGTGTTCAACCTCTATCTTTACAAAATCGTCGAAACTGTGGACGTGCGATTTGATGAAACTAATGGTTCACAAAGAGAGCTGCTACCAAGTACACTAGACGAACTCCGCCTAGCGAATCTATCAAGCTAATGGGAACTGGTGAAATCATGCCTTCTGAAGCACAGCCTGAAGAAGAACTTATCATTTCTGCACCTAACCAACCTGAAGACAATGCTTAGCCTGAAGACAATCCTCCCAATGATGACAATGATCAGCACGAGAAAAGACTTCGTCCAGTTCATCCTCGTGTTGCAAATGAAGTACAGATTGAGAAGATAATCGATAGCATCAATGCACCTGGTCCGCTTACTCGCTCAAGAGAAACACAGCTAGCAAATTTCTGTGGGCACTTTTCTTTTGTGTCAATATCAGAACCCAAGAAAGTTGTTGAAGCCTTTATGGAACCAGAATGGATACAAGCTATGCAAGAAGAACTTCAATAGTTCAAGCTGAACAATGTTTGGGAACTTGTCAAGCGTCCTGACCCTCGCAAGCATAACATTATTGGAACCAAATGGATATATCGAAACAAGCAAGATGAGCATGGTCAAGTCGTCAGAAACAAAGCACGTCTTGTGGCTCAAGGATATACTCAAGTTGAAGGAATTGACTTCAATGAAACATTTGCCCCTATAGCTAGGCTTGAAGCTATTCGCATACTACTAGCCTATGCTAACCACCACAACATCTTGCTATATCAAATGGATGTGAAGAGTGTATTTCTCAACAACAAGATTGAAGAAGAAGTATATGTCGCTCAACCACCTGGCTTTGAAGATCCAAAACATCCTGATATGGTGTACAAGCTAAATAAAGCACTGTATGGTCTTAAACAAGCTCCTCGAGCCTGGTATGATACGATCAAAGACTTCCTGAAGAGCAAAGGCTTCAAACCTGGATCCCTTGATCCCACACTCTTCACGAAGACATATGATGGTGAACTGTTTTTATGCCAAATATATGTGGATGACATTATCTTCAGCTGCACCAACCAGAAGTATAGTGATGAATTTGGATACATGATGCAAGAACAATATCAGATGTCCATGATGGGAGAGCTCAAGTTCTTCCTTGGTCTTCAAATTCGTCAGCAAAGGAATGGCATCTTTATATCTCAAGAAAAATACCTCCAAGTTGTCTGAAGAAGTTTGGAATGCAAGATTGCAAAGGTTACACGACGCCAATGCTAGCCAAACACCATCTGGGTACCGACGACAATGGTAAAGAGTTCGATCAAAAGGAATACCGCTCCATGATTGGTTCCTTACTTTACCTATGTGCATCTAGGCCAGATATTATGCTTAGTGTTTGCATGTGTGCTCGATTCCAAGCGGCACCAAAGGAATCGCATCACTTAGCTGTGAAGCGAATTCTTCGATATTTGGCTCACACCCCAACACTCGGATTATGGTATCCAAAGGGCTCAAAATCTGATTTGGTTGGATTTTCGGATGCTGGTTATGCTGGTGACAAGGTGGATCACAAGTCTACATCAGGCACATGTCACTTTCTGGGACGATCACTTGTCTGTTGGTCTTCAAAGAAGCAGAACTGTGTATCACTCTCAACTGCTGAATCTAAATACATTGCTGCTCGATCTTGCTGTGCTCAGCTTCTATGGATGAAGCAAACTCTCAAGGACTATGGCATCAATCTGAAACAAGTACCTCTCTTCTGCGACAACGAAAGCGCCATCAAGATTGCCAACAATCCAGTCCAACACTCGAAGACAAAGCACATTGAAATTCGTCATCATTTTCTCAGGGATCATGTCATGAAGAAAGATATTGACATCATTCACGTCAACACTGAAGAGCAATTGGCAGATATCTTCACAAAGCCCTTGGATGAGAAAAGGTTTTGCAAGTTACGGTGTGAGCTAAATATCTTGGAATCCTCAAATGTCCTGTGATCAAGCACACATCCTAACACTTATGCATGTTGATGACTTAGATGTGCAACACACGAAGTAAAGTATATCTTCAATCAATGAAGACTTACATTCTGAGTGTGAATACATTAACATGGAATTTGACTTCGGAGCGCCACGATAATTGTGCGTCGTGTCTGGGTCTAATACTTCCTATACGGTGGGTAACGCCACCACCAAATTTCTCTGTTCGAAGTGTTTCACTCATGGCGTTATTTCTGCAATATCTTTGCATTTGATTTGTCTTCAACTTCAACTATCTTCATGATTTTCTTCACTATGTTGATTTGGTTGCTTTCTGATATATATATATATATATATATATATATATATATATATATATATATATATATATTGTTCTGTCCTCTACAGCATTCACTTATAGCTATGTCTTCCAAGTTGAATCTTTTGAACTAAGTGAATGTGATCGGACCCTAATCTCTCTATGCTTTCTATCTCAAACTCTATCTATCCAAATCATATGCATTCTATTTAAACTGTCGAATGTCTTCTCTGCGTCCTTGTCAGCAGAAGACATAGAGACAAACTTTAAGTCTGTTTTAAATGATTCATCCTTACTGTTGAAATCGGGAGAAGCCGGAACGTCCATCCGACAAACCTGGCGGGCGTGGGAACATGGGACAACTCAGTGTATGTTGCATGCTTGCCACGTGCCCCTCAGATGTGAACCGCCAGGGGCACCTGCGTAATTGCACTGTGCCGCATACCTCCTTATAAATACATGTCCCCTGCGGTAAAGAAAACCTTCTTCCACCTCTCCACCTCGTCAAAACCCTAGCGCCACCGCTAGCTCTCGACGACGCCGGCGACGAAGCACTTAGCTGCCGCAACTTCTCCGACGCCGTCCTCACGCCGGCCGCAAACATCGTCCTCTCCGCCGCCACCGTAAGTGTCCTCCGTCGCCAAGTTAGGGCATGATGGATTGAACTGCTCGGCCTCCTTTTCTTCCCGTCTAGCAGTTCTTCAAGTGGTAAATATAACTCTATTTTTACCATCTTTTTGATCCTCAAAGATTCATCCTTCTTACCAAAATTGGTTTATGCCTATACAATGTTTGATCTATTCTGTCTGCATCTCATACTACCTAGTATATTCACTTAAGCTTCACAACTAGTTAGATTCCTCACTTGTACTTATTCACGGATTCGTACAAATCTGGAACCAACTCTCAGCGTATAAGTGAATGTCTTCGCATCATGAGGTCAATGTCTCCAAACTGATTTATCTTCAAAATCTTCTGAGAATGCATATGACCTCTTCCCCTTCCCTAGCATCTCTAATGCTGTCACAGGTACATGTCCGTGGGAGAATCCCTTGGTTCTCATAGTCTGCATTCGTTTGCAGAATTCTTACAACATCAAATTAACTCCCCCGAAGCCAGTTCCTGTCTGTCCAGCAAACGCAGGCCCTTGAAGCCTCTGAACGTATTGAAGCCATTCAGTTTGAAATTCATGGCTGGAGATAAATCATTCAGGAAGGGCGGCAGACAGCATCGTGGGGGAACCTCAAAAGATTTGCCTGATGACCTCGCAGAGCTTTACAAGACAGATCTCGAAGAGAATTACAATCAGCGCAAGACACGAATCCAATGGATCCGTCGATATTGGGCTGAACAATGGTTCAAGTACAATTTCGTGACCCAGGAATACGCCAAGAAGAATGCTATCAGAAGCCCTTGGGGTGATATTCTCTTTCGAGGCCTTCCACCCAAGAACATGGCTGAAGCTATTGCACAGGGTTTCTATCCTTGTATGGTCCGTGGACCTCAGCCTGAGAATGCCGACCCAACGTCATTGCTCTGGTGTCGTGACGATAATCTCTTCAAGCGCAACTTCCAGCACGCAAAGGCTTCGGCCAAGGAAAACAAGAAGTCATTGGGATTAGACTTCAACCCTGGTCCCTCTGCTCCCCGTGCTGACGGCTCACGTGATGCTGAACCCAATGTCATCGGTCCGTTTTCAAACCTTGATGGCCTCATCACTTACATCTTGGTCCAAGGTGCCAAAGTGGATCACTCTGATGACGATGCTGACTCTGATGAAGTCCCTGCTCCTGCTCCAAAGCCACAGAAGCAAAAGAAGGCTAAGGCTTCAAAGTCAGCTGCTCCTCCAAAAGCTTCACGTGTGAAGCCACTGGCTACTGCACCTCCTGAAGTCAGTGTGCAGTCTGAAGATCACTCCCGTATCTCCAAGAAGACGGAGAAAAAAAAGAAAATTGTCAAGAACACTGATCTGACACTGACTCCTATTGCCATTTTGCGTGAAGAGCACATTGATCTGTCCAGTGATGAAGATCTTGCAGATGATGCCCTTGAGCAACTTATCAAGAGCAAAGAAGAAGCAGAAATTTTCAACAATTTGCCTCTCTTTGATGTGGCAATCATCCATCACTTCATTGATGAGTGGTTTGACACCCCAAACATTAGTTTTGAAGATCTGCAACTTCCTATTGGCCTCAGCGTCTCCTTTAATGGAGCCATTGCTTCTGAGCTAGCTCTTGCTCAGCGCATTGTTGAACTGAAGCATAAGATTGACTATGAGAAGGCTCAGTTCAAGAAGCATATGGCTGCGCTCAGCGTGCAAGATGTCAAAAACTTCAAGATCATGCTGCACAAGCTCAAAGAAGCCTTCCTCAAGAAGCGTGAAGAAGCTAGAGGCTCTCGTGAGCGCATGAAGAGTCTGGCTGACAAGTGTGTACTAGCCTACAATGAGGCTGAGAAGCGCAAGGCTCTTGGCCGTCCTGGCATTGACCCCAGAATGGCTGCAAAGAAGAAGAAGCCACCAACTGATCAAGCTACACCGTCAAGGTAGGAAGAACCCCGCATAGTCTTCCCAAGCAGCATGACTGGCTCAAAGCCAAAAGTCAGGTCAACCGCTTCTGAACAGAAGAAGACGAGGGCTGCTGAGGCTGAAGCCAGAAAGAGGAAACAACCTGAAGCCTCTGATGCTGCTCCCTCCAAGAAGAAGCTCAAGACCAAGAAGAATCGGGCTGCTCCCACAGAGCCCTTGGTTGTTGAACCCATTTCAATGGTTCCCCCTGTCTCTGCTGTCCAAGAACGACGGATGATAGTTCATGAGCCTGCTTCCACAGAGGCTCATGAAGCTGAAGACATTCCAGCAGTTGATCCCACCGCTGCTGAAGACATTGGTCATCATGACAATGTTGAAGATGATGAAGTTCTTCCTCGGATCGAACAAAACTGGTATCATCGCCTGTTCTCACGAACAGCGAACTCATCAGCATTGGTCATCCTCTGATGCCAATTGCGCAGGATGCAGCATGGGCTGATCACCCACAGCAACCAGAAGACTCCCCTAGTACTCCCCAACAACAAAAAGAAGAAGAGGAAGACTTTGAGGCCCAGCCAACCCCATCTCCAAAGGCGTCGCCAGCATTTCGCAGGCTTCGCAAAGGTCATAGGCCTCAAGTACCTCTCCCGAGCGTTCCAGAAGGAGAAGTGCACCACCAACCTGTTGCACGTCAAGTGTTTTCAGAAGCCACTCCAACTGTGAATGTCTCCGAGTCTGAAGCCAAAGATGCTGAAGACAATCCGGCTGCATCAGCCGAAGACACCCAAGAAGAAGAAGAACGTGTCCCTACTCCCGCTGTTATTGAAGAAGTTATTCCTGATATCAACGTGCCAGTGCCCGACCCTCCAGCTCCTCAAGTGGAGGTTGAAAACATTGAGGCTGCCACCTCCAACACCAATGAAGCCAATGACGTGGTCATGGCTGAAGCAAATGTGGAGCCTGCACCAACATCTCCTGAAGCCAATGAAGGAAATGTGCCTGAAGCCTCAGTTGTTGCCACTGCTCCAGTTCCGCCACCAAGGCCCTACACAATTGAGCAAGCATACAACTCAGCTAACCACAATAAGATGGCCTGTTCTGGTCCCTCCGCCTCATGCCTCTGGTCCTCAGTTTGAATATCATGTTGGGCATAGGCCTCTGGTCCAGAAGCCGAAGCCACGACTGCCAAGGTTTCCAGGCACTACCACCTCTACAGGGTCATTCAATGCAAATGGCTTCAAAGCCCACAACACTTTCTTTGACAGAGCAAAGAACCCCTACACAAGGCCAAGGATATCATCTGACCGTTTCTGGAGCTATCAGCAACGAAGCTATTACTCCTGCGTTCTGTATGATCAAGGGCGCATTTTCCCTCATATGTGCATCAACACTGAAGCCATTGCTGGAATGCCGTGCTTAGAAGAAGCACTTGATTGCTTTCGTGATGCAGGTCTGCTCGGCTTCGTAACAGACAAAGAACACTGGAATGAAGAACTTGTGCTTCAATTCTATGCTACCCTCCACATCCGCGGCTACTACAAAGATACGAAGACATGGGTTATGGAGTGGATGACAGAAAATGTTCATCATGAAGCCAAAGCTCTTGACGTCATTGAGCTCACAGGCCTACCCACTCCCGGAGAGCTGTTTGAACCTGGTTGTCAACTCCACCGCGATGCACTGGAGAGCATCTTTCATAAGCCAGAACCCAACATGAGTCAGATGTTGAGCATGATGAAGCCACTACCACATGACGCTGAATACCCTCAGGAATTCTTTGTTGATGACCTTGAGTATCTGCCTCGTACAATATATCACATCATCAGGCAAACTCTATGGCCTATCAAAGGGCATTCATCATCTGCAAAACTTGAAGGAGCCATGAAGACATTGGTCTTTTACATCCTCAATGGCATCAGCTTCAATACGCAAGAATTCTTCATCCGGCAATTGGCTGCGTCTGGATCAGATCTTTTTGGTCTGAAATTTTATGCTCCATGGGTCATGCGCCTCATCAAGATGCACTCTGCTATCAACTATCAGCCCTCTACTCGCAATCATCTGATCTTTCTACCAGAGGTTGATATGTCAGTTGAAGCCATATACCCTGAGCCTGCCAAAATGCCACTTTGTCTTCAGAATGCAGATCACCATAGCTTCTCTCAACCCATTGAAGGCGTCCAAGCAGTATCTCGTGTCTATCCTCTGGCTGGGAACACTATTGCACAACGGCCTCGGAAGCGCTCTCGCGTCTTAAATAACCGAGAACTTATTGTGGCACTGCATCAGAAACAAGATAAACATCACTCCTGGCTCAAGCGACAGATGCAAAGCCTCTTGGTGGACATCAATCGCATTTGAAATCTTGCCACCAAGAATGCTTTTGTCACTCATGAGACCTGTCGGCGATCCTGGAAGAGGTTGACCCTGCTCAGTGCTAAAGCAGATCTTCAAGACGATGGCTTCACTGAACGCTTCAAGTTTGACTCCACTCCTCCACGGAATGCAGTCCTACGAGGAACTCCATCACTTGAAGACTCTGACTATTCTTCCTCCACGACAACGGTGAATGCCAGAGTGATCAATGATGAAGATGATGCTACTTTACCACCCCCTACTTCTGCACGCATCGACATTGCACCAAGTTCGTCTGCACCGCCAACCAACAACGACAACCCTGCTGCATCATCAACTTCTGAAGAGGACGAGTAGACGCTCTATGTCTTCAAACCTTTTTGGTCCTTACTGACAAAAGGGGGAGAAGCATATGAGTTTGATAGTCTTCAAGCAGGTTCTTCAGGGCGGTTGCATAATATTTTGCCTAGTGTTTACAACTCTCGCTTTTGATACATTTGGTTCTTTGAGTTATAACACTTAAACTCGATGGTCGCCTGCTACTTATTGGCTTTACTCTGGTGCGATGATAAATTCCGCATGTGCGATGATAACTTCCGCACATAGATCATACTGCAGACGTCCATTTTTCATTATGCATGTCATTCTCTTAGTTATATCATTTCATGCATGATGAATTATCTTCATAAGGTGAAGAGGATCTCCACAAGTACAACCTGCCATGTGCATTTGCATTCCAAAAGCAAACTACTTATATGCACATCTTCAGGGGGAGCCTTTGCCACTTTTGAAGACAATTCCCTATCCTTTACAATTTCACATACTTTATCCCCGTTGAAAACTTCAACCAGTTCGTCATCAATCAGCAAAAAGGGGGAGATTGTAAGTGCATCTAGTGCCACCCCTAGTTGGTTTTGGAGTATTGACGACAAATGTGGTTGAGGGACTAATGCGTTTGTGAGAATTGCAGGATAACGCAGGTAGTGTCCCCCATTGATTCGGTTTACCTACCGGAGATGACCCCTAAAAATGTATGAAGACATTGACGACAATGGTGGTATGTGAAGATATTCACATTGAAGACTATGACATGAGAAGACATTGAGTGAAGACTATGGAGCGCGAAGACTATGTCGTTTCGTTGTTTCCTTTTCTTCTTTGTTGAGTCATAGGAACCACCGTACTGTTAAGTGGGGACCAAGTGATCAAAGTCAGAATGACCGAAGTGATGCTCAACTCAAATCCTATGTCTTCGAGCGAAGACAATGAGAGCATAACTTATCCAGAGCTGGATGAGTCAGCTTTGCTTGTAGCCCAAGTAAAGTTGCCGTGTGTGTTTCAAATCTGACTGTTGGAACACGTGTCAGTTCCTTAGTGACCCAGGCTCATTTCGGACATAACAGGTCGGGTTGCCTAGTGGCTCTAAATAGCCCACTCCCTACACCATAAATTGGTGGCTGCTCAGAGTTAGTGCACGGCTTTTGTCATTTGAGAGCAACCCACCTCGAAGCCTTTGAGAGAGAGAAATCCTTGCGAGGACAAAGCCCAAACACCCAGAGCCAAAGAGTGTTAGGCATCACTGGAGTCTTTCTGTTTGTGTGACCTAAAGACTTATTACACTTGAGGACTGTGAATCCTCCAGCCGGTTAGGCGTCGCGTTCTGAGCATCCAAGAGTCATTGTGGATTGCCGGTGAACGCAGTCTGTGAAGGTTCGGAAGTCTACCTTGAAGACTTACCAGAGTGATTGGGAGAGGACTGTGTGTCCTTAGCTCAAGGGGAATAAGGTGAAGACACGGTCTTTTGAGTTGAATCTCAGCCTCCCTAACCAGATGTACATTTGTCACAGCAACTGGAACTGGTCCAACAAATCCTGTGTCTTCAACAAGTGACTGGTTCTATCTTCTTCCTCTCTTTACTTAGAGTTTGTCTTCGTGAAGTCATTGCCTATCTATCATACCTATTTGACTTCATTGCTTGACAACTTTTGTTGTTTGGCTTCTCACTATCTTCCATCTTGATCCTTACTACCTAGCTGCTATTAGTCTTGTACTTTCACGTTATTGCATACTTGACTATGGTTTGCTTGTTGTAGTTTACCTTCCGCTGCATATCAATTAGGTCATTTCTATTGTTTGTCTTCAAAACATGCATGTTTTGAAGACTTTCCTAAAAATCGCCTATTCACCCCCCCCCTCTAGTCGATAACTAGCACTTTCAGTATGCTTAACAGAAGACTTGAAATTGGCATAAGTTAGAGACAGAATTGGAACCGATATCTTGAGGATGAAGGTCATAAAATTGTAAGGAATCACCGAAGAATTTTGACTCGGGCGGAGAGAAGCCCCAGAGAAGATGATCAAAAAATATTACCACTTCTCCTTTGCCGGGTTGAGGAACAACCTCTGGCCCAAGGACCTGCCAGCCGACCACGTCTTTAGCCGGAAGGATACTCTGATCAACATAGTCTTGGAGTACGAGCTCAAAAACATGAGATGTCACCCAGTCACAACATGCAGTAGGGGCCTTTGCCATGGTCGACCGACTTAAGTAAAATAAGGGGTTGCGAGCAAAAATATATGGCGGATTATTCTTTAAGTTGAGAGCTGCCAAGATGGATTTATATAATAAAGCAATAAAGCATGAGGAGGTTACGTTCTAAGAATAGCATGTTATGGGTCAAATTCTAAAAAGTTATAAGCCGGCAGTACATTCGCAGGTCATACTAAAGACAACAATTTTCTTGGGTTTTCAGCTAGGTAGGTTTCCCACAGAAGCGCATGAAGTTTCAGATCTACAGAATGAGGTGAAAAAGGGAAAAAATATCCAAACCTAAGATGAGCAGTAGAACTGACTATTAGATACTGATGGATTCTACGGGGGATCGAAGTTATCCGAAAATGATATTGGAGCAGCCTCCGTGATGATACTTAATGTGCTCACGAAGGGATACTAGATCTAAATAGATCGCAAAGGAGGAAACTCCGACGAACTATGAAGAAGCATTATGAGGATTTAAGAGTAAAGTATTAGTGTACCTCGTTGCTGCTGAAGACTGCGGAGGTGCGCGGTTGAGCTCTTATGAAGATGCGCGGAGCCGCAGTCTGGAATGGAGAGGCTGGCGAGGATCGATCCAGTGCGGTGGAGCTCCACACGTGAGAGGGTTTCGCCGAGAGGAAGAAGAAGACATGGGGGCGAGGTAAAAGTAAATGCCCCCTGTGCTTATTTACAGGGTAAAAGGTAGGCGCGAAGAACGAGGCGACACGGTAACTTGTCAGCATAATGGGTGACTCGGTTTTCAGATAAGCAGATATGTTGGAAGATCCGTTGTGATGTCATTATGAATCTACTAGAATTGCGGTTGATGATGTCGGCATGGTGGAAGGCATGGAAAATAACAAGTCTGCAAGTGTTATAAGATGGCATTTTGCATCTTGGAGAGATAAAAAATATGACCAGGATGAAGACTTGCAAAAATCAACAGGTTGAAGATTGACATGAATAAATTCAAATCAATCTGGGGCCTAATGATGGGATATAACCCTAGGATATAACCTGCCATGTTGGGCCGGGGTCACCAAGGTGGCAAGTCAAGAACCAGAGTCTAACATGGGTCGTGATGACGAAGCGGAAGACCTAACAGACGGTTCACTGAGTGGGCCGGCTCAAGGCCCAGTACCGAAGACGACGGCTCATGGACCAGGATATACAAGCCGCCCACTGTTTCCTTACTTAGGCGAGTTAGAAATATGTTCGGCTAATAACGAGTCTGAGTACGACCCGGACTCTTGTAAGCTCAGGGTCTCGACCTATATATAAAGGCAAGCCCCTGAGGCAGATAGATCAGGTTACAATCAATCAATTTCTAGGTTAAGTGAATTCGCTCCCTAGGCTATTACTCAAGCAATAAGAAGGGAAGCAGGACATAGGCTATTACCTCGATCGTGAGGGGCCAAACCTGGGTAAACCCGTGTCTCTCGTCCCGCTCAACCCCGGCAAGCTAGTCACCATTTGTGATGGCCTCACGTCTAAGTCCTTACACTAGAACATTTGCTATGACAAAACGACGACAGCTGGTGCAGGGTGGGCTAGCTGGTGTCATTGCTATGGACGTCAATCTGCCTACCTGGCAGTTTTTTCCATGTTAGCCTGATGGGTGGGCCTGGACAATTAGGGACGTCAACAAAACACTTAGCATGTACCATCAATGTTTTTCCCACTATCAAAATTTTTGTGCAGTTCCAAATGCCATGTTTTTTAAAAGTGGTGGTTTTCTGCATTATGTGTTATGACTGTCGTGTTTCCGTGGAATCTAGCCAAAGAAAACAAGTAACTTTCCATTCCGCCCTAATCTCCCACACGTTCGCAAGATTAGTGCTTCTAATTCGGTCCAAGAACTGGATGTCATAAGCACAACATGTCGAATAAAATCCATACACCGTGATAATCTAGGAGCTACGGGTTGCCGGGGCAGGTGTCTACCTCCCCTCCTGGTGGTGGCTGGTTTGCGTGTTGTGGCGTGAGGGAGTGGTTCGGAGAGGGATGCTAGGTGGCAGGCTACTCAGTTGGCTCTCCGGCGGGTTACCGGGTAGCTGGATATATCGGTTGTGTGGACGGCCAGGGGTGTTGTATTGGGAGGCTCTGTTGTTTTCTCCATCACGGCAGTGGTGGTGCCCAGTCCTAGTTCTAGATCTTTCTGGCTGCATCACGTCGTCCATCTTAGTTCCTGCATGGCTGGTGGTGTCAACTGGGTGAAAGCTTTGTGCCCGAGGATTGTGTATCCTGGTACACTAGCAGAGGCGTTCATATATAGCCTATTTCATGTTTCGAGCTTTAGGGCCTGTTCGGAAGCTCGCCAGCTTCCAGATTTAGCGAATCCGCGAGGGGAGCTGGCCCGAATGGTGTGGCTCCAAGAAGCTGGCTACTAGGATCTGCCTGTCGTCCATGCACAAAAACGCGGAGCCGCAGCGTTGCCGATCCCAGGAATTCAGAAAACTGGAGTTCGGGGTATTTACACAAACCTACCACCGCGAAGTAGCTTACCTCTTTGATAGAAAGCCTATTAGCCCGATCCCCAATCTCCTCTGTCCTCTCCCGCTCGTCAACCCTAGTCGCCAGCGACGGACGAGGCCATCCCGCCCCCGCCGGCCAACTTGTCTGGCGCCCTGGCCGCCGCCGGCCAACTCGTCCCTCCTCGAGTTGCCCCTTCACGACACCGCGATGTCACGACCCGATCGTGGAATGGATCGAGATCGGACAAATCACCTGAGTACCTTGGTAATTTGGGATAATTCGGGGAGAATTAGGGTGAGGAATCAAAGAAGGGGCTGAGGAACAAGAGAGAACGGGAGGTGAGAAATCTTCAGAGTTCATTCATCTGCCACATGAGTCCCTTGGAGGTTACAAGCCTGGTACATATACACCTCGTATGACACACACACTGGTACCCATTGGGCCATCTCAAGACCCAGGTCCATTTTACAAACCATACGGTAACAGCCCACAGAGGGAGTGTTACACTCTCCCGCCCTTGAAATTCGGCTTGCCCCCAAGCCGATGATGATGAAGCTTGAATCATGAACGCCTCCAATCACATCTCGGTGAAAAGCTAGTCCTCCTGGGTCATATAGTAGTTGCATGTGTATGCACCCAAGCAGCTCGGTGGAACACACCATTAATTCATCATCAAATGGAGTTGCATCTGAAGAGTGCGACATCTTGCTCACCCACAAGATAAATTTGAACCAACTAGGAGTCCCTTCCTTGATAGCAAGTAGGCGAGTGCAAGTTGTGGACTCTCCGTTGCCAGGATCGATAGGGCAAATGATAAAGAAGAGATGACCACTAGCAACAAGGAAGTGTACCACCTGAGCAGGGTGCACCTTACTGCTATTCACTTCCAGATGAAAGAAATGGCAGCCCTTCCCATATGTGTGCTTCCTAATGTGTAATCCGTCCATCCCATGGCTAGACCTCTATCTAGGTGTTATCCCACATGGAATCATTGAAGACTCATGCACATACTTGATGTAGTGCTGAAGCATTTCCTTTGATTGCAGCCATGGCCACAAAGAAACAAGCATTTTGTTAGTAGGATTGTGCAAGAGCATGACTGCAGTTCCTGTGGTGCCTTGGGGTTGATGATTCATCTCAAAATTGAGCCCTCCGCTGAAAATCTGCGCATGTATATATTTTATGATACGAGGACTCCTCTCAAGTGCTTTTGGATTAGACAGAAACCACCAAAGCAAAGGTGAGCATTGGATCCCAGTATAATATAGTTGGGGAACATTGCATAAAATAAAAAAATTCCTACGTTCACCAAGATCCATCTATGAGTTCATCTAGCAACGAGTGATAGGAGTGCATCTACATACCCTTGTAGATCGTGAGCGGAAGCGTTCAAGTGAATGGGGTTAAGGGAGTCGTACTCGTCGTGATCCAAATCACCGATGACCAAGTGCCGAACGGACAGCACCTCCGCGTTCAACACACGTACGGAGCGGATGACATCTCCCGCACCTTGATCCAGCAAGGAGGAGGGAGATGTTGATGAAGATCCAGCAACACGACGGCGTGGTGGTGGATGCAGCAGGATTCCGGCAGAGCTTCACCGAGCTTCTACGCGAGGGAGAGGTGTAGCAGGGAGGGGAGGGAGGCGCCACGTGTTGGGGTGCGGCTGCCCTCCCACCCCCCTCTTTATATAGGGAGCCCAGGGGGGCGCCGGCCCTAGGAGATGGGATCTCCTAGGGGTGCGGCGGCCAAGGGAGAGACTTGCCCCCCAAGGCAAGTAGGGCGCCCCCTCCCCTAGGGTTCCCAACCCTAGGCGCATGAGGGGGGCCCAGGGGGGCGCACCAGCCCACCAGGGGCTGGTTCCCTCACCACTTCAGCCCATGGGGCCCTCCGAGATAGGTGGCCCCACCCGATGGACCCCCGGGACCCTTCCGGTGGTCCCGGTACAATACTGGTGACCCCCGAAACTCTCCTGATGGCCGAAACAACACTTCCTATATATAATTCTTTACCTCCGGACCATTCCGGAACTCCTCGTGACGTCCGGGATCTCATCCGAGACTCCAAACAACTTTCGTTTTGCTGCATACTCATATTCATACAACCCTAGCGTCACCGAACCTTAAGTGTGTAGACCCTACGGGTTCAGGAGACATGCAGACATGATCGAGACGGCTCTCCGGTCAATAACGAACAGCGGGATCTGGATACCCATGTTGGCTCCCACATGCTCCTCGATGATCTCATCGGATGAACCACGATGTCGAGGATTCAAGCAACCCCGTATACAATTCCCTTTGTGAATCGGTATGTTACTTGCCCGAGATTCGATCGTTGGTATCCCAATACCTCGTTCAATCTCGTTACCGGCAAGTCACTTTACTCGTACCGTAATGCATGATCCCATGACCAAACACTTGGTCACTTTGAGCTTAGTATGATGATGCATTACCCAGTGGGCCCAGTGATACCTCTCCGTAATGCGAAGTGACAAATCCCAGTCTCGATCCGTGTCAACCCAACAGACACTTTCGGAGATACCTGTAGTGCACCATTATAGTCACCCAGTTACGTTGTGACGTTTGGTACACCCAAAGCACTCCTACGGTATCCGGGAATTACACGATCTCATGGTCTAAGGAAAAGATACTTGACATTGGAAAAGCTCTAGCAAAACAAACTACACGATCTTGTGCTATGCTTAGGATTGGGTCTTGTCCATCACATCATTCTCCTAATGATGTGATCCCGTTATCAATGACATCCAATGTCCATAGTCAGGAAACCATGACTATCTGTTGATCAACGAGCTAGTCAACTAGAGGCTCACTAGGGACATATTGTGGTCTATGTATTCACACGTGTATTACGATTTCCGGATAATACAATTATAGCATGAATAAAAGACAATTATCATGAACAAGGAAATATAATAATAATCCTTTCATTATTGCCTCTAGGGCATATTTCCAACAGTCTCCCACTTGCACTAGAGTCAATAATCTAGTTACATTGTGATGAATCGAACACCCATATAGTTCTGGTGTTGATCATGTTTAGCTCGCGGAAGAGGTTTAGTCAACGGATCTGCGACATTCAGATCTGTATGAACTTTGCAAATTTCTATGTCTCCATCTTGAACATTTTCATGAATGGAGTTGAAGCGACACTTGATGTGCCTTGTCTTCTTGTGAAACCTCGGCTCCTTGGCAAGTGTAATAGCTCCAGTGTTGTCACAGAAGAGTTTGATCGGCCCCGACGCATTGGGTATGACTTAGAGTCAGATTTGTGTCGAAGCTAGCGTCGACGTAACCCTTTACGACGAGCTCTTCGTCACCTCCATAAACGAGAAACATGTCCTTAGTCCTTTTCAGGTACTTCAGGATATTCTTGAGGGAGAACACTTTTTGAAATTATTATAAGGGATCATCTTATTTACTACCGTCTTTCTACGTAAACAAGATGCATAAACATAATAAACATCACATGCAATTATATATAGTAGTGACATGATATGGCTAATATCATATAACTCCTTTGATCTCCATCTTCGGGGCTCCATGATCATCTTGTCACCGGCATGACACCATGATCTCCATCATAGTGTCTCCATGAAGTTGCTCGCCAACTATTTCTTCTACTACTATGGCTAACACGTTTAGCAATAAAGTAAAGTAATTTACATGGCGTTTCTCAATGACACGCAGGTCATACAAAAAATAAAGACAACTCCTATGGCTCCTGCCGATTGTCATACTCATCGACATGCAAGTCGTGATTCCTATTACAAGAACATGATCTCATACATCACATATATATATCATTCATCATTCATCACAACTTTGGCCATATCACATCACAAAACACTTGCTGCAAAAACAAGTTAGACGTCCTCTAATTGTTGCTGCAATTTTTACGTGGCTGCAATAGGGTTCTAGCAAGAACGTTTTCTTACCTACGTGAAAGCCACAACGTGATTTGTCAACTTCTATTTACCCTTCATAAGGACCCTTTTCATCGAATCCGCTCCAACTAAAGTGGGAGAGACAGACACCCGCTAGCCACCTTATGCAACTAGTGCATGTCAGTCGGTGGAACCTGTCTCACATAAGCGTACGTGTAAGGTCGGTCCAGGCCGCTTCATCCCACAATACCGCTGAAGCAAAATAAGACTAGTAGCGGCAAGAAAGTTTACAACATCTACGCCCACAACAAATTGTGTTCTACTCGTGCAATAGAGAACTACGGATAGACCTAGCTCATGATGCCACTGTTGGGGAACGTTGCATAAAATAAAAAATTTCCTACGTTCACCAAGATCCATCTATGAGTTCATCTTGCAACTAGTTATAGGAGTGCATCTACATACCTTTGTAGATCGCGAGCGGAAGCGTTCAAGTGAACGGGGTTGAGGGAGTCGTACTCGTCGTGATCCAAATCACCGATGACCAAGTGCCGAACGGACAGCACCTCCGCGTTCAACACAACTACGGAGCGGATGATGTCTCCCACACCTTGATCCAGCAAGGAGGAAGGAGAGGTTGATGAAGATCCAGCAGCACGACGGCGTGGTGGTGGATGCAGCAGGATTCCGGCAGAGCTTCGCCGAGCTTCTGCGAGAGGGAGAGGTGTAGCAGGGAGGGGAAGGAGGCGCCAGGTGTTGGGGTGCGGCTGCCTTCCCCCCCTCCTCTTTATATAGGGAGCCCAGGGGGGCGCCGGCCCTAGGAGATGGGATCTCCTAGGGGGGCGCCGGCCAAGAGAGAGACTTGCCCCCCAAGGCAAGTGGGGCGCCCCCTCCCCTAGGGTTCCCAACCCTAGGCGCATGAGGGGGGCCCAAGGGGGGCGCACCAGCCCACCAGGGGCTGGTTCCCTCCCCACTTCAGCCCATGGGGCCCTCCGGGATAGGTGGCCCCACCCGGTGGACCCCCGGGACCCTTCCGGTGATCCCGGTACAATACCAGTGACCCCCGAAACTCTCCCGATGGCCGAAACAACACTTCCTATATATAATTCTTTACCTCCGGACCATTCTAGAACTCCTCGTGACGTCCGGGATCTCATCCGGGACTCCGAACAACTTTTGGTTTGATGCATACTCATATTCATACAACCCTAGCATCACCGAACCTTAAGTGTGTAGACCCTACGGGTTCGGGAGACATGTAGACATGACCGAGACGGCTCTCCGGTCAATAACCAACAGCGGGATCTGTATACCCATGTTGGCTCCCACATGCTCCTCGATGATCTCATCGGATGAACCACGATGTCGAGGATTCATGCAACCCCGTATACAATTCCCTTTGTCAATTGGTATGTTACTTGCCCGAGATTCGATCGTTGGTATCCCAATACCTCGTTCAATCTCGTTACCGGCAAGTCACTTTACTCGTACCGTAATGCATGATCCCATGACCAAACACTTGGTCGAGCTAATTATGATGATGCATTACCGAGTGGGCCCAGTGATACCTCTCTGTAATGCGGAGTGACAAATCCCAGTCTCGATCCGTGTCAACCCAACAGACACTTTTGGAGATACCTGTAGTGCACCTTTATAGTCACCCAGTTACGTTGTGATATTTGGTACACCCAAAGCACTCCTACGGTATCCGGGAGCTACATGATCTCATGGTCTAAGGAAAAGATACTTGACATTGGAAAAGCTCTAGCAAAACAAACTACACGATCTTCTGCTATGCTTAGGATTGGGTCTTGTCCATCACATCATTATCCTAATGATGTGATCCCGTTATCAATGACATCCAATGTCCATAGTCAGGAAACCATGACTATCTGTTGATCAACGAGCTAGTCAACTAGAGGCTCACTAGGGACATATTGTGGTCTATGTATTCACGCGTGTATTACGATTTCTGGATAATACAATTATAGCATGAATAAAAGACAATTATCATGAACAAGTAAATATAATAATAATCCTTTTATTGTTGCCTCTAGGGCATATTTCCAACAAATATATCTCAATTCTGTTGGCGTGAAGAAATATAAGGAACCAAAGATGCAAGTGGCCATTTGAATGATCTCGAAAAAACTCAAGTGTTGCAGCAACATATAGATCGTAATCAAGTTGCCTTGCAGGAGAGAAGTTGAATTCAAACAAGGCTCCAGCAGTATTTTCTAGTGGACGCATCATGTAGTTCCCAGCCTGCTGCCTTTTGTAGGGAATCAACTTTGGAAAATAGAATAGAGTCAATGGTAGTATGGGTATAATGTGTCCTGTATAAGCAAGTTGGATACGGTCCAGCCAACAATAGACTATAGATAACGTGAGCATGCATGTATGCAAGACGTTGCCAATAGATGATACCCAAGTTACCAAGGTAAACTGCAGAATACCGGGGTCCCATTGCCTTTTAGAAAAATATGCCCTCTTGTACGTGCAAGTTAGAGCACCAAAACTGCCAACCACTTCAGTCCCTTGAATCAAAAAGGAATTTCCCTTGTCCTGCTCCTTTAGATGTTCAAAACCAATTACAATAAAGACTGTAATTCCCAGGTGCACCACTATACCGGCACACACACACACAGGGTTTTCCCAAGAACCAGTAAGGGAGAAGAATGAAGTGTCGAATTCCAGGATCCCACTGTGTTGCAGCTGAAAGCTCAAGTCCATGATTAAGAGAATATTTCACAGCAGGAACAGAAAAACATGGCACCTGTGTGATTGAAAGAAACTTAATAGCGCTGAGGCATCACTAGTAGAAAAACGGTCAAATCTGAGACACATTAGTGACGGTTTGATTTTGAGCCGGCACTAATGTGTCCATTAGTGCAGATTCCAACGGCTAGCCGGCCGCTGTCATTAGTATCGGTTCGTGGCGAACCTTTGGCACCGGTTCATGCCACGAACCAGTACTAAAGAGAGTGGTGGCAGGATGTTGTCAGTCTGGGGCCCCTCCAGCACCTTTAGTACCGGTTCGTGGCACGAACCGGTACTAAAGGTCGTCGTACATAAACCCTTTGTCCACCCGATCGCTCTGTTCTTCCCCTTTCCCGTCACTTCCTCTGTTCTTCCCCTCTCTTCCTCGAGCTCATCACAAATTTTGCCCAAAATTTGTCAAGATTTGAAGGCCCCCATCCATTCAAATGATCACAAAGGTTAGCAACTTTGTCCTTTCGTCTCTCATTGCTAGATTAGCTCTTGCAATGCTTTGTATAGTGATTAATTTGTGAGTTTAGTAATTTGGGAGGAATTATATGTGCTAGTATTTGATTTATATGCAATTTGAGGTCAAAAATAACACTTAGTTTGCATATGTAGGTGTGGTTTCCTTAGTGCCTTCTAAATCTCCGTCGTAACCATCGTCGATCGCCCGCACCGTCCCGTCGCCGGCACCACCTTGTGGTGAGGCTCTTGTTCATGAATGTTTTACATTACCAAATTGATGTTTGTGTGATTTGGATATATAGTTACTCGTATAATTATCTTACCCGTACGTTGTTTGTTATACATAGTGCCATGGTTTTGATATCCGTCCCCGTCGGCCCTCGTCCTTGTTATGATTCGGATGTGGTATATTCTCTTTTAAAACTAGTTGTTACATTTTGTGTTTATGACAAATTATGCCCATCAAGTTGACATAGTTATTTTTATCTAGGAGGTATGTGAACCGGAAAATCCAACCGACCCTATTGTCGAGAGGTTAAATTTAGTTGAAAGAGAAATGAGTATTTGAAAGAAAAATTGAAAAGAATTGAGGGGGAGAAGATGGAATTGGAGTTGCATGTTGCCGATGTCGTCGATGATCATAAGATCAAGATGGAGAAAATGCGGTTGAAGATTAGAAAGATTAGAAAATATGCCACTGATAGTGTGGCTTGGTATCATTATGATGTTGGATCAATTGTTACGTTCGTTGCGATCTTGATCATATTTGTTGTTGCATTTAAATTCTTTAGCTAGAGAGTTATTTGTATGTTGCATTTAATTAAGTGTTGTATATGAACTTTATGTATGAACTTGTATTAATTTGGTCTATTCGGTGTTGTGTAATGAAGATGAGCCGACAATGGATGTATGATGACCGATGCTCTCCCGAGGTCATTAATGGCGTGCATACTTTTCTGCTTGCCGCTGAGGCAAACAAGCGGGCGGATGGTTTTATGCCTTGTCCATGTGCTGGTTGTAAGAATGGTGACAATTATTCAATGTCAAGAACCATTCACGTCCTGCTATTTGAGTCCGGTTTCATGCCCCACTATAATGTTTGGACCAAGCACGAAGAAAGAGGGGTTATGATGGAAGACAATGAGGAAGAAGAGGACGAGACAGCTATCCTGGCCATGGGTTCCCTGAATACGATGATACAACAATGCGGGAAGAAGCTGAGCCGGCAATGCGGGAAGAAGCTGAAGAAGAGGCATCAGATGAGCCCGCTGATGATCTAGGTCGGGCCATTGCCGATGAAAAGAGAAACTGCACAAGTGATTTGGAGAGGAAGAAGTTGCAGCGCATGTTAGAGGATCACAAGAAATTGTTGTACCCGAATTGCGAAGCTGAAAAAAAAAGTTGGGAACCACACTGGAATTGCTGCAATGGAAGGCAGAGAATGGTGTATCTGACAAGGGATTTGGAAAGTTTCTGGTAATGATAAAGAATATGCTTCGAAAGGACAACGAATTGCCCGAGAGTACGTATGAAGCAAAGAAGGCTGTCTGCCCTCTAGGGTTAGAGGTGCAGAAGATGCATGCATGCCCTAATGACTGCATCCTCTAGCGCGGTGAGTACGAGGATTTGAATGCTTGCCCAGTATGTGGTGCATTGCGTTATCAGTTCAGTCGCGATGACCCTGGTGATGTCGAGGGTGAGCGCCCCAGGAAGAAGATTCCTGCCAAGGTGATGTGGTATGCTCCTATAATACAATGGTTGAAACGTTTGTTCCAAAACAAAGAGCATGCGAAGGCGATGCGGTGGCATAGAGAAGACCGTAAGAAAGATGGAAAGTTGAGAGTACCCGCTGACGCTTCGCAGTGGAGAAAAATCGAGAGAAAGTACAGGGAGGAGTTTGCAGGTGACCCATGGAACGTATGGTTTGGTCTAAGCGCAGAGGGCATTAATCCTTTTGGGGAGCAGAGCAACAACCATAGCACGTGGCATGTGACTCTATGTTTGTATAACCTTCCTCCTTGGTTGTGCATGAAGCGGAACTTCATTATGATGCCAGTGCTCATCCAAGGCCCTATCCAACCCGGCAACGACTTTGATGTGTACCTAAGTCCATTAGTTGAAGAACTATTACAGCTATGAATGGAACAGGTGTACGTGCGTGGGATGAGCACGGACAGGAAGAATTTGACCTAAAGGCGTTGCTGTTCATGACCATCAATGATTTGCCTTCTCTCAGTAACCTTTCAGGACAGACAAACAAGGGATACCGCGGATGCACGCACTGTTTGGATGACACCGACAGTATATATTTGGAGAGTTGTGGGAAGAATGTGTACCTGGGACATCGTCGATTTCTTTCGAGCAGGCATCCTGCAAGAAAGAAAGTCAAGCATTTCAAAGGTGAGGCGTATCACTGGACGAAGCCACACCACCGTACTGGTGCTGATGTACATGATATGGTCAAGGATTTGAAGGTAATCTTTGGAAAGGGTCCTGGCGGACAACCTGTTCCGAAGGACGCTGACGGACGCGCACCCATGTGGAAGAAGAAATCTATATTTTGGGACCTGCCATATTGGAAAGACCTAGAGGTCCGCTCCGCAATCTACGTGATGCACGTGACGATGAATCTTTGCGTGACCCTGCTTGGCTTCTTGGCCGTGTATGGGAAGACAAAATACACACGAGAGGCACGGGAGGACCAGCAACATATGCACGGAAAAGACGACATACATCAGGGTCAGAAGGTAATCGATCCAGAAATAATATCAAGGTTACAGAATGATTTGGTGCAATGTCTTGTCAGTTTCGAGTTGGTGTTCCCACTATCCTTCTTCAACATCATGACGCACGTCCTTGTTCACCTTTGCGAAGAGATTAACATTTTGGGTCCTGTATTTCTACAAAATATGTTCCCCGTTGAGAGGTTCATGGGAGTCTTGAAGAAATATGTTCATAACCGTGCTAGCCCAGAAGGAAGCATCGCGAAGGGCCATGAAAATGAGGAGGTCATTGACTTTTGTATTGACTTTATTCCGGACCTTAAGCCGATTGGTGTTCTTGAATCGCGGCATAAGGGCAGACTGGATGGAAAAGGCACGCTAGGAGGGGATCAAATAATATGTATAGACGGGCATTCTCTCACTGAAGCACACTACACAGTTCTACAGAATTCCGCCTTGGTGGCTCCGTATATGGAGGAACACAAGAATTTTCTACACTCCAAACACCCAGAGAAGTCTGACGACTAGATTACACGTGAACAAACGAGGACTTTCGCCGGTTGGTTGCAGAAACGTGCCATGCATGATGGCGATATTGAAGATGACCTGTACTCGCTGTCCCAGTTAGCATCTTCGAATATAATGACTTTCAAAGGGTACCAGATAAATGGGAATACATTTCACACGATCATCCAAGATAAGAAGAGCACCAACCAAAACAGTGGTGTCTGCTTTGATGCAACAACCAACACGGGAAAGGAAACATATTATGGTTACATAGAGGACATATGGGAACTTAACTATGGAGGTGGTTTGAAGGTCCCTTTGGTTCAGTGCAATGGGTCAATATGACACGAGGCAGGGTAACGGAAGACCCGCAGTACGGAATGACAACAGTGGATCTCAACAATCTTGCGTATGAAGACGAACCATTCGTCCTAGCCAATGATGTAGCGCAGGTTTTTTATGTGAAAGACATGTCTACCAGGCCGAGAAAAAGAAAAGATAAGGAAGTGAATGGATCATACGACGAGACAAACCGCCACATAGTTCTTTCAGGGAAAAGAAACATTGTGGGAGTGGATGACAAGAAAGACATGTCAAAGGATTATGAAAAGTTGGATGAAATTGCTCCATTCACAGTGAATATTGACCCGAGCATCCAGTTAAATGATGAAGATTTTCCATGGATACGGTGCAAAGGGACACACACGAATAAAAAGTTTCACACCCAAAGATCTGGGATGTGATCGGCTTCACTATCATCACTTTCTTCTGTGTTTCACACCCAGGAGGGAATCTCTGTAATAGTTAGGGTAGTTATGTGTTTTGGCATTTGAAACGCGAAGAAATTTTATGTACAAACAAATTCTTTCATGCATTTACTGATTTTTCAGTTAAATGACCCTGAAATTGAAAAGCATTTCAAATGAACTCAAAAAAGTTTAAAAGTTGGCATGGTATCATAATTTCACCCACATAGCATGTGCAAAAAAGTAGAGCAGGTTACGACAAAACTGGATGCACTTCGTGTACAAAATGGACAATCTCTTTAGAAATATCAGGGTTTCGGACCAAAACTCATCTGTTACAAAGGCATTTCATTTTTTAAATAACCTAAGCATTACTAAATTGAATATAATGATAAAACACACTAATATTAAACATAAGAAAAAAGAATCACTGAAAAATCAATTTTCAAAGTTAAGTTATTCACAAACTAGTGATTCACACAAATTTCAAATAATTCAAAATTTAAACTATCCAAATTTGAAAACTAGCGGCACTAACCTAAAGCAAAAACATTCACAAAGAAACTCTATATACAGCAAAAAACAACTCAAAATAAATCTTTCCCTAATAATAAAGCACGGATTGACTCCGTGGGTTCACCGTCACAATACGCTTTCTTATTATAATTTTACGCTTTCAGTTTGAATTTAAAACATATATGCGAGGTGGTACTAATTCAGATTCAGGGAACACGTCGCAAAATTCGTTCATCAATTTTTAGAACTCACGCGCGCTTCTGGGCACGTCCGCCACCCTTCCCCCCCCTTGGGTCTGAGCCCGCTGCAATGTGGCCCAAGAAATCAGGAGAGAAAAAGAAAGGTTGCACTTGGGGATCGAACCCTGAACCTTCTTGCCTTCGAAACTCGTACAATCCACCAAGCTAGGACACAGTTGTACTTATAAAAGTGGATTCTTTCCTCTGTTAAAAATCCCAGCTTGCTTATAGCAGAAGCCTCTAAGAAGGGAAGGAAATAAAAGAAGAAAAGTCAATCTTCACTCACGAAAGGAAAGAAATTAAAAGGGGGAATAAATATAGCCTTACCTCAAGAAAGAAAATAATTAAATGAAGGAATAAAGTTTGCTTTATCTTTGAAAGGAAAAAAATAAAAAGAGGAAAAGGTATTAAAAGAATGGAGGAATAAATTTAGCCTTGCCTCAAGAAAAAAGATTAGTTCGTCTTGCCTCCGAAAAGAAAGGAATAAAAAAATGTCCCTCATGTCTGTTAAGGAGAAAACCTTGGGCATACCTCCTGATTCAGTTGCACTCCAAATCCAATTACTCATAAAAAGTGCTCACCTTTAATTGTTTTTGTGTCATTTATGCATCTTAAAATATTTGTGTAGTGCTAACAAAAGTGTTCATTTATCAAAATAATGTTTTTATAATTTAAAAAATACTAACTCTTTTCTCAAAATGAAAAAACATGTAAGTCTAAAAAGTGTTCACATGCTTAAAAATATATTCGCAATTTAAAAAATATCCACTCTCTTTAAAATACTATGTGATTTGAAAAGTGTTTGTGTTTAAAAAAGAATGTTGATGCATTTTCCGAAAAAAATACCATTTTAAACCGAGAGGGCATAAGAGTTGTATGAACTAGGCGTAGGCCATAGCTCGGGAAGGATAGCTGGCATGCCTAGCTCGACGATATTAGTTTTAAATCTATTAGACATTGACTAGCGATGGCGTGGTTTAGTGATAGGTGTGAGTGTGGTGGCCGAGATTATCACCTTGGGGTTGACCACGTTAGGACGCACTGCGATCACTTGGACACCATGGCATGATCGGTGAAGGTTGGAAGAAGAATAAGCGACAATACGGATGAGACACTATGTTCAAATAGATAACATGGACCTGCGAAGGGGTTTTGAGTCATGCTTATTGTGACATGAGTGTCATTTTTACTCCCATTGCAACGCACGGGCATGTTTGCTAGTAAAACAAAAATAAATAAAGAAAAAAAATTAAAGCAAAAAAAATTTAAGAACATAAAAAAGCCTGCCTAATGGGCCAAAGCGGCCTGCATACGACTAGAAACACAACATTTTGTTGGGCCAGGATGCAGGCCTGCAAAGGCCCAGTAGGCCCACAGGGCAGCACAGAACAAGTAGGCCCAGTAGGCCTGCTATGGAGAGGAGCTCGAGAGAGCTACCGCACTGGGGCTTATAAACCAGTGTGGGCGCCCCTCGGCTAGCGAGATGGGACTAAACTTGCCGCACGAACCTGCGCCAGCACACACCTTTAGTACCGGGTCGTGGCACCAACCGGTACTAAAGGGGGGGTCTTTAGTATAGGTTGGTGCCACGACCCGGTACTAAAGGGGGGGCGCTTCCCGTCGCTTGGCCTGGCCAAAACGGACCTTTATTACCGGTTGGTGGCTCCAACCGGTACTAAAGGTCCATCCTATATATACAACACTTGAAAAAATTCAGTTTTTCTCTGTTCTTCCCTCTCCGTCGACGACATGCCGCGCCTGCCCCGATCGACGCCGTCGCTGCACCGGACGCGTCCCCGCCCCTCGGAGCCGCCCCCGTCGCCGTCGCCGCCCCGGCCATCCCCGTCCCCGTCGTCCCCGGCCGTCCCCGGCCCCGTCGTCGTCCCCGTCGCGGCGCCCCGCCCCGTTGTCGCGCCCCGTCCCGTCGTCGCCGCCCCGTCCCGTCGCCCCGTCGTTGCCGCCCCGTTGTCGCCTCGCTAGTGAGCTCATGCCCCGGCCACCATGTCCACACACACACACATTAGTTTTTTCTTATAAATTTTAGTTATAGAAATTTTTCTGTTTTTTAGTTATAGAAATATCTATAGAAATGTTAATTTTTTTTTGTTTTTTAGTTATAGAAATATTAGAAATGTTTGTTATATATATAGAAATGTTATAATTTTTTTCTTTTTTTTAGTGATAGAAATATTTATAGAAATGTTAGCAATTTTTCTTTTTTTTAGTTATAGAAATATTAGAAATGTTAGTTATATAATCAGAAATGTTAGAAATTTTAGAATTAGTTTTAGTTAGATGAATTAGATTAATGTCAAATTATTAGAATTTGCATATAGAATTTTAGTTATCACAATCCAATCATTTAAAAAATGTTACTTTTCGCTGGCATATAGTATTTGTTCTCGACGATATGCCCGGCCCGCATCCTCGCCGTCGACCCGTTCGGGACGACGTCATGCTTCAGAGGACCCATGTCCGGGACTGGGCTCCGCCGGGCAGGCACTGGGAGATGCTACCTGGAGGGACGCGCCGCTTGGTGAGGAACCCGGCCTCGGGTCCCGTCGTCAACCCTGATCTCCTTTGGTGGCGTTCGCGTGGGCCACATTTGGTGCAGAGGCAGCCGGCCCCGCCGAAGGTAGTGCGTCGCCATGTCAGGGAGGAAGACGAGCACGTCCATCGCTACATGGCTGCTATGGACGATGTCAGGTTCTCCACTACTTGGCAGGTTCTTTGGGCAGATGACTGGAGATATGATCCTGTGATGGTTCCTTCTCTTTGGGTGTCCACCGTCTGCGCCCCAGGAACCGCGAGTGGTGCCCTAGATTCTTCTATAGTACTCGATCTTTATTAGGTACCTAGCCAGTGATGTATTCAATATATAACATTCGAGATGATCTTTTCGAGATTATATATATTATTCGAGACGATGATGTATTCAAGATTATATATTAATTGAGATGATGCATATATTATGTACTATATGATTCAGTTTTTCCTTATTGATTGCATCCATGCATTGTAATTTGAATACTAAATTGTTTTATATTTCTTCTGTATTAGTTATGTAAAAGCTATGGCGGATAATACCGGCAGAGAGAGATAAGAGGAATTGTTCGACATCATACGCTGCCCTCGTAGGCTAGATGATCTGAATGAAGCAGATGACGGCTCCCAATATCTGAACAATACCGGAGAGGGTGATGAAAGGATATTCGATCTCGACGACCGAGCTGATGAAGTCATGAACTATGATTATGATTATGATGACACAGACAATGTTTATGATGACACAGACAATGCTGATCTTCAAATAACAAAGACTACCGGCGAGGTATATTTATATAAGCAGGCATCTGGTGATCATCACATGTTTTATTTTATTTGAAGATATATTAACGAATCGATCTTTCTTCTTTCAGCCCTCCGGATCGAGCAAATCTGCTTCTATAGACAGCAGGACAAAGCGAAGCCCGGGCAAAAAGTTGAAGGAGGATGTAAAGTACAACATCGACTCCGTCAAACCTAGTGGCGAACCCCTCACGCCTAAGAACATTGCGAACAAGTGGACTCGTCAGTGCGGAGTTCTTGTGAAGGACCTACTCCCGATCTCCATTCAAGAATGGAAAGAGCCAAAAACTAAACGTCCAGGTGTTACTTGGGTCGACGACAGGGCAAACAAACCCTTTGGGACTCTCTGATGGAACATTTCATCCTACCAGATTATTTCACTAAAGCAGATGTGGACAAAGTCAAGGGCGCTGCTCTTAAGAAGATGGCAATTGCATTCAACACCCACAAGAAAACTGTATGGGCCAACTACCTCACTGAAGAAAGGAAGACTCCAGAATTCATGGGGACACTGGAGAAGCAAAGAGAACACTGGGACGATTTTGTGAAATTCAAGGATTCAGAATTATCTAAGGAACGGTCGATAAAAAACAAGGCCAATGCCGCAAAAAAGACGCAGTTCCATAGGCTGGGTCTAGGTGGCTACACGGTGGGAATGCCTAAGTGGGATAAGTCTGAGCAAGAGATGGAGGATGCAGGGGTCACTCCGGTTACTAGGAGCTGGCCCCCCAGGTGCAGAACTTGGTTCTAAGCGCATGGGGGGCGTTGGACCCGAAGACATGCCTGGTTCCGCTGAAGGCAAGTCTAAAAGGAGCCGAACAAAAGATACTTGATGCAATAGAAGAAGCTCGAACGAGGGTGTTCACGCCCAACAGAGAGCACGACGAGCTTACGTGCGCCCTCGGAAATCCTGAACACCCGGGAAGAACACGAGGCAAGGGCGTTATTCCCTGATATGAGGGCTTTTCGGACTAGAATGACGACTACAAGTCACGTGCAAGAAAGAAGATGGAGGAGGAGAAGAAGAGGAAGCTGGAGGAAGAGCAGAGGAAGCAGGACGCAGAACGCCTTCAAGGCCTAGGAGCAAGGCACGCGGACTTGGCACTCGAATTCCAGCAGCAGCAGCAGATCGACTCACTTAGCCAGGAAAGGGGGTCTTAGCAGCGGCAGCAGCAAGCGGATGATCGTCCAGCATTGGATAGCACCATCCCATCCATGCCGAGAAGCAGCGATGGTTCTGCCCCGGGCGACACACTACTGGATACATACCCGGTGGATGACATTATACAGAACACTAACTGTGAGCTACACTCCAAAATGAAGAACATATCCATGAAGGTGGCGGACGACATTGCTTTTACAATTACCCCCGAAGCAACCTTCCATTGCATCCCGATTCCAGAGGGCTATGCTCGTGTCATGTTTGATGAAGTGGTGGAGCCATATTCGAGGCTAGCACTTGATATTCCTGGAGGTGAAGACGAGCGCACACTAGGAGAGGCCATACATTGTATCATCCTATGGAGAAAGTATTGCATCATCTTTCCAAGTCCACCGACACCGCGTCGTCTGCCGACTCCTCCTTGAAGTCCGCCACCGAGTCAGCAGACTCCTGCTCCTCCAAGTCGACGAACGCGTGAGTCGACTCCTCCTCGAAGTCCGCTACCTCCTCCAAGTCCCCGAACGCAGGAGCAGACTCCTGCTTCAAGTCCAACACAACGTAAGGCCACTCCTCCGGTTTCAAGTCTGACACAACGTCAGGCCACTCCTCCTGCTTCAAGTCTGGCACAGCGTCAGCCAAGTTAGTCGTCTCCGCCGTCTCAGCAATCGCAGAAGAGACACTCCGCGGCTATGGTGTGTAGCGGTACGAGTCGAGGTAGTACAGGAAGTACAGGCGGAGAAAAGCGATATAAATATGGTCCAAGCTACGCTCCTCTTCCTCAGAGGCCTTACGACATGACCGAGGAGCAAAACGCAGCCATAGTGCAGGCCCAAGTGGACGCCCATTTTGGACCGAAACCGGCACCGACGCCAAAGGAGAAAGTGCCTGAGAAAACAATTGACCACTTCATTCGTATGGCTAGAGCACTGATACGTCTCCAACGTATCTACTTTTCCAAACACTTTTGCCCTTGTTTTGGACTCTAACTTGCATGACTTGAATGAAACTAACCCAGACTAACGCTATTTTCAGCAGAACTACCATGATGTTGCTTTATGTGTAGAAAAGAAAAGTTCTCGGAATGACCTGCAAATCCACGGAGGGACTTTTCAGAATTAATAAGAATTTTTGGCAAAATAATCAGGGCTAGGGGGCCGAAGGCCTGTCCACGAGACAGCGGGGGCGTGCCCCCCCTAGGGTGCGCCCCCTATCTCGTGGGCCCCCCCGGACCTCCTCCGACCTCAACTCCAACTCCATATATACCATCTCGCGGAGAAAAAAATCAGAGAGAAAGTTTCATCGCGTTTTATGATACGGAGCCGCCGCCAAGCCCTAATCTCTCTCGGGAGGGCTGATCTGGAGTCCGTTCGGCGCTCCGGAGAGGGGGATTCATCGCCGTCGTCATCACCAACCATCCTCCATCACCAAATTCATGTAATGAAGTTAGTTTTGTTAGGGTTTGATCCCTAGTATCCACTATGTTCTGAGATTGATGTTGCTATGACTTTGCTATGCTTAATGCTTGTCACTAGGGCCCGAGTGCCATGATTTCAGATCTGAACCTATTATGTTTTCATGAATATATGTGTGTTCTTGATCCTATCTTGCAAGTCTATAGTCACCTATTATGTGTTATGATCCGACAACCCCGAAGTGACAATAATCGGGACACTTCTCGGTGATGATCGTAGTTTGAGGACTTCATGTATTCATTATGTGTTAATGCTTTGGTCCGCTTCTCTATTAAAAGGAGGCCTTAATATCCCTTAGTTTCCACTAGGACCCCGCTGCCACGGGAGGGTAGGACAAAAGATGTCATGCAAGTTCTTTTCCATAAGCACGTATGACTATTTACGGAATACATGCCTACATTACATTGATGAACTGGAGCTAGTTCTGTATCACCCTATGTTATAACTATTGCATGAGGAATCGCATCCGGCATAATTATCCATCACTGATCCATTGCCTACGAGCTTTTCATATATTGTTCTCCGCTTATTTACTTTTCCGTTGCTACTGTTACAACTACTACAAAAACCCAAAAACATTTATCTTTTCTGTTGCTACTGTTACCATTACTATCATACCTAATTTGCTACTAAATACTTTGCTGCAGATACTACGTTATCCAGGTGTTGTTGAATTGACAACTCAACTGCTAATACTCAAGAATATTCTTTGGCTCCCCTTGTGTCGAATCAATAAATTTGGGTTGAATACTCTACACTCGAAAGTTGTTGCGATCCCCTATACTTGTGGGTTATCAAGCACCAGCTCCCAAGCCTATTGACTCGGACTATGAGCGCCAAATCAGGAAGCTACATCGAGCACGGCTATAGAAGGAAGCAAGCTCGAGCTCGAGCCAACAAGCTGCTCGCAAAAAAAATGCGGGAAAACCGTTCCCCAACTGGGAGAACAGGCAGCGCAATCGATCCCCCCACTTGTTGTGCCAACAACACATGATAGTACGCGCGCCCAATATTATTGTGGGCAAACCGTTAACGTTCCCCAGCTGGGGATGTGGTAATAACCGAGGAGCATATAATGCAGGCTGAAATGCTCAAGATCATTGTTGGACAAATCCTCAAAATCGAGCCCATGCCTCGGCTTAGAGAGGAGGAAATAAAATGGAAATATGTCCGGGGCCAACCTTTGGTCGAGCCAGACAAGGTCAAGAACCTCCCAACGAGAATGTATGAGTTGCATCAATGGTACATGAACATTACCAAGATTTGCAATCGAGTGTCCCTCATGGTGAATGTCAAGCATGAGCATTATTTCCATGAGAAAGCTCTGTCCGTTGAGTATTCAAAACTATTTCAGTTATACAATCAAGACGCACTCGACAAGTCTATCATCAGTTGCTATTGTCTGTAAGTGATTTCTTTCTATAATTTAAGTCTCAAGCTAGCTATGTAGTGATCATTTTGATCAATCGTTACATGTAATTATCCTCACTATATTCTTTTTTGTGGTATTATATGCAAGATGAAGATGTATGAAATGAAAAAATCTGGACGCTATGGCATTGGGTTCATTGACCCAAATACCATTAATGAGTACACATGGAATATTCCAAGTTTTCAAGCAAGTTTCGAGGAAAGCATGCTAGAGTTCTTGAAGCGCCTCACACTACTAGAAAAATGGCTATAGATGGGATTGACACTAATGGCGCACCAGAAAGATGGTGCGCCATTAGTATATACTAATGGCGCACCACAATCTGATGCGCCATTAGAGTTTAAACAACTAATGGCGCACCATGCTACGGGTGCGCCATTAGTATCAAATTTTTTTTAACTAGTGCGCCTGTCCAAACATACTAATGGCGCATCCCGGCAAAGTGCGCCATTAGTAGTTGTAACTACTAATGACGCACCAGGCAGCAGGTGCGCCATTAGTATAGAATTTTTTTTTGAACTAGTGCGCCTATCCAAACATACTAATGGCGCATCCTGCCCAAGTGCGCCATTAGTAGTTGTAACTACTAATGGCGCACGAGGCAGTGGGTGCGCCATTAGTAGAGGATTTTTTTTTTGAACTAGTGCGCCTATCCAAACATACTAATGGCGCATCCTGCTTAAGTGCGCCATTAGTAGTTGTAAGTACTAATGGCGCACCATGCAAGAGGTGCGCCATTAGTAAGTGGGCAGCAACAAGATATTTGGGACAACCTCTCCTACCCACACACTCACTTTCTCCCCACTTCATTCTCTCCACCTCCTCCTTGTCTCGGGTGCCTCCTCTTTTTCACCTCATTTCCACCATAGATTCATTCAAATTAAGTGGTTAAATTACCTTGTTTTAATAGGTAAGTAAGGGGGAAGCTATATTTAGGTTGTTCTCCTTACAACAATGTGCACATGCACTTTTTACGGCCTAGCTAGATCTATGTATGTTCGTGGTGTTGCATATGTTTGTGGTGTTGCATATGTGTTTGTGTTTGGAGGTGTACCGGTATTTGATATGCGATAGTTGCCAATATTTTGCCGGAATGTTGATTCATTTCCGTTTCGGCGAGAATTTTGGCATTAAGCATTCTTTTTGGTCCTATTTTTAGGGAAGGTCATGCCAAATTTTTGTTTGGTTCTAAAATATCGTTTTGCTCTACCCTGCAAGCGACCATGGTCCGCACGATGACCGAAGGCATCGTGAATAGGTTTTTGAGGTCCGCGAAGGCCGAGATGCTTCAAAAGAACGAGACGGAGATAAGATGTCCGTGTCGAAGATGCAAGCTGAAGAGCCTTATTGCGGACCCGGATTCCGGGCAGGTGCGGGACCACCTGCTGTTGCGTGGTTTCATGGATGGCTATCGGTGGCAAGGTGATGAAGATGACTACGAAGTCGTCCATGCGGGCCGGGCAAGAAATGAGGAAGGGCAGCAAGACAACCACCGCGGCTCGGGCGGGCGAGAAGACGAAGAATCCCCAGGAGATGATCACGACTGTGATGCTGTACACAGTCATCATGTAGAAGATGCAGGACATGATGATGAGGAAGATGCCGGAGCAGGCGACGGGCATGATCATGAAGATGATGATGCCGGCGGAGCAGACGACGCTGGACCATCGATGGGCTGGGTGCAGGACCCTCATATTCAAGAGCTGCTTCTCAAGCAGACGGATAACGCAAGAGCTGCCGCTCGAGAGAAAGCCAAGATGGATCAACTTGAGTTAGACGCGGTTACTCCATTGTATGAAGGATGCAGGCCCGAGGATACCCGCCTGAAAGTAACGCTCATGGCCCTGGAGATGAAGGTAAAACACAAAATGACCGACGCATGCTTCGACGAGAACATGTCATTCTGGCACGAACGTCTTCCCAAGGGGAACAAGTGCCCGACCAGTTTGGAGGAGGCGAAGAAAATCGTGTGTCCTCTGGATTTACCGCACGTGAAATACCATGTGTGCATGAACAATTGCATCATTTATCGGGACGAGCACGCGGAGTCTACAATATGTCCGGTGTGCGGTGTCACTCGATACAAGAAGAGGAAGAAAGCTCCTCGAAAAGTGGTGTGGTACTTTCCGATCACTCCTCGTCTGCAGCGGTATTTCGCGGATCCTAAGGTAGCAAAGCTCCTACGTTGGCACGCGGATAGGGACGAGAAGAAGCGAGAAGATGACGCAAATGATCCGGAGATAGATAAAAAAGACAAGATGCTGAGTCACCCTAAGGATGCGAGCCAGTGGCAAGCATTGAACTTCGAATACCCAGAATTTGGGAACGATCCAAGGAACATCGTGCTGGGCGCGAGCACCGATGGAGTCAATCCGTTTGGCAGCCAGAGAAGCACACATAGCACCTGGCCTATGTTTGTGTGGATGTACAACCTTGCCCCCTGGTTGTGCATGAAGAGGAAGTACATTCACATGAGTATGCTAATTGAAGGGCCGAAACAACCAGGGAACGACATCAATCTGTATCTGGGGCTGCTGAAAGAGGAGCTTGACACGCTGTGGAAAACGCCAGCCAATACGTGGGAAGCCGCAGAGAAAGAATATTTCCCTATGAGAGCCGCACTGCTCACGACGGTGCACGACTATCTCGGTTACGGATATCTTGCGGGGCAGGTAGTCCACGGATTTTCTGGATGCGTAAGGTGCATGGATGACACAACGTATCGCCAGCTAGATAGCGACCCCGGGTCTTCGAAAACCATGTTCATGGGACATCGAAGGTGGCTTCGCGACGATGACCCGTGGAGGAAACGCAAGGATCTGTTCGATGGTGAAACCGAACCCCGAAAACGCCCGTGTACGAGGAGCGGCGAGGAAATAGACAAGCTGTTGAAAAATTGGAAAGACTGCCCACTGCCGGGAAAGAAGCAAAAGGCGCCAGAGCCGGGAAAGAAGCGAAAGGCGCCAGAGCCGCTGCTGAAGGTATGGAAAACGAGGTCTGTTTTCTAGGACTTGCCGTACTGGAAGATCCACCGTGTGCCTCACAGCCTTGATGTTATGCATATCACGAAGAACGTGTGCGAGAGTCTGCTTGGTACCCTGCTCAACATGCCAGAGAGGACCAAAGATGGGCCTAAAGCAAGGGCAGACTTGAAATCAATGGGCATCAGGCAGGAGCTTCACGCTATATATGATGATGATGATGATGATGATGATGATGATGATGATGAGGCGAAGCAGGACACAGAAAGTCGTCGCAAAGGCAAAAAGGCCAAGAAGACCGGAAATGACTACCCTCCCGCGTGCTTCACTCTAAGTCAGGAGGAGATCGAGCAGTTTTTCACCTGCCTCCTAGGAGTAAAACTTCCTTACGGTTATGTGGGGAAGATAAGCAGATACCTAGACCCAGCGAAGCAGAAGTTCAGCGGGATGAAGTCTCACGACTGTCACGTGCTGATGACGCAGATACTTCCAGTTGCAATCCGTGGGATCATGGACGCGCACATCCGTGAAACGCTATTTGTCCTATGCAACTTCTTCGACGTCATCTCTCGGAAGTCGATTGGCGTGAGGCAACTCAGAAGGCTACAGGAAGAGATCGTGGTGATACTATGCGAGCTTGAGATGTACTTCCTGCCCGCATTCTTCGACGTTATGGTGCATCTGCTGGTCCATATAGTGGAGGATATCATCCAACTCGGGCCGACGTTCCTGCACAGCATGATGCCGTTCGAAAGGATGAATGGTGTCATCAAAGGATACGTTCGCAACATGTCACGTCCAGAAGGAAGCATAGCCAGGGGCTTTCTGACCGAAGAGTGCATCTCCTACATCACGAATTATCTAGGCATCGAGAACCCCGTTGGTCTGCCCGTCAACAGGCACCTCGGCAGGCTCGTTGGATGGGGTCACCGTGAGGGTCGCCGCGAAATGCATGTCGACTTCGAGGGTCGACTCGCCAACTTTGAAAGAGCAAACCTAGTCGCGCTACAACACATAGACGTGGTCGATCCTTGGTTGGTAGAGCACAAAACCTTTATTAAAAAGACGTACAATGACCGAGGCCAACAGAGGACGGACGGAGATATACTCAAAGAGCACAACTCATGTTTCACGCGTTGGTTCAAGCATAAGCTTCTGTCGTACCCTTTACATGAGGATTCTTCCGCGGAAGAACAACTCATATTCGCCTTGTCACAGGGCGCCGAGCACAACCTGATGACCTATGAGGCGTACGATATCAACGGCTACACATTCTACACCGAGGCCAAGGACATGAAGAGCGATGGTTATCAGAACTCCGGGGTAACGATGGAATCCTACACCGGTAACGACAAGGACAGATACTACGGAAGGATCGAGGAGATCTGGGAGCTGAGCTACGCTGGAGAGAAGGTCCCGATGTTCCGTGTCAGATGGGCCAAGAACGTC